>NC_088420.1:41657513-41922513 GCF_034236695.1 Oncorhynchus nerka | reverse complement strand
TGCGCACTACATCATCACGCATAGCCAAGTCAATGTTGATGGTAACGTCTCTGGTGGGAAAATGTGCATATTGTTTTTGTGCAGATTTGACAATATTTGCATGATAAAGTGTTTCCAATTGGATGGAAACCTAGCTACTGAGGTAAACATGGCTTCACTGCAACTCAACAACATACCCAGCAAGCACAGAACGTTCTGAAAACCATATGTTTCTTTGAGCTTGGTAAGAGCATGGTTGCCCTATGGTTATGTTGCATACATATAACCCTTCCACAACTTTATGAGAATGGTGCAGGATAGTTGCTAGGATTTGGAACATTATCAGCAAGTTTAAGGAACTTGACAGAAAAAAACATTGTCTTGGTATTTCATTATTTTATGAGAAAAGTTCCTAAAAGTTCAAACATGTTTAAATTTAATTAAAATGTTGATAATATTCTAGGAATGTTCTCCAACCAGATTAGAATGGCTGAACGCGATACTGCAGGAATTGTTAGTAGAAAACAGGATCCCCATTATAGGGAATGAAAAAATGTCAATCTTCATGGTCAATCTTTGTGTATATATTTTTATTTGTTCATAATTGCTGATACCAATAATTGCTTTTAATACAACAGATGTATGCCATTGAACCGATTTATAAATAAATGCCACACAGAAAAAGTTATAAGGATAATATAGTTGGTAATGGGAGCCTGCAGTACATCAGTAGGCCTTCAATTTGAGTTACTCAATGAGAGGGGGCTGCACTGACCTAACCAGCGACGTCACTTCCTGGAGTAGCTCAAACTGCCCATGTTATGTCTCATGAGATTCCATCTTAAATTACTTCATTTGGCTTCAATGCGCATTTGATTCTTCACATGGGAGTAAATGGTGTCACGTGATTGCTGGATTTCTCCATTCCAAGGTTAATATAGTAAACTGAAATAAAAATCAAAACAAAAAACATTTGAAAAACTGAAAATATTATCTTTAAGTGCAAAACTAACAACAGAAACAAATCATCAAATTATGTTTTTGTTAGGCCATTTTTGTTAGGCTAACTAGGCTAAAATGAAATTGGCTTTTCAAGCTTTTTCTAATGGGGTTTTCAAGCTTCTTAGTCTGGCGGGTAAATGCTGCCGGTTGATGCCGATATTTCAAACAGACCTAGCTTGCTATCATTGATGAAATCCAAGGGCTGGGCTAAGACATAACAACTTCTGAACACGCTGGAGCCATTTGCAATCCACACTGACAAGCTTGCTGAATGTGACTGGCCAAGCCATGGTGTCACGTGATAGAACAGCTTGTGAAGTTGCTTGAGCCGTTCTCAATTCACACCAACCAACGTCAAACTGACAGCCAGCTACTGTCTGATGTGGTGAGGTTGCAGTCAACTATTGTTGCAAAACAGTTGGCACAGGTCCTCCTGAAGTCACTTTCGAGCACTTTGCATTTATCCAGCCGGCGGGTCAACCTGGCAGGGCATTAAAACCTCTTGCGACGAGCAATCCCGTATCCGGGAGCGTAATCATAGCCTCAAATGCATTAGCATAACGCAGCGGACATAAATACCCCTAGAAACTTTTCCTATTCATGAAAATCGCAAATGAAATGAAATAAATATATTGAAACACAAGCTTAGCCTTTTGTTAAAAACACTGTCATCTCAGATTTTCAAAATATGCGTTTACAGCCAACGCTAGACAAGCATTTGTGTAAGTTTATCATGGCATAATGATATCCTAGCTCTGCTGGCAGCAGGCAACATTTTCACGAAAATAAGAAAAGCAACCAAATTAAATAATTTACCTTTGAAGAAATTTGGACGCTTTCACTCAGGAGACTCCCAGTTAGATAGCAAATGTTCCTTTTTTCCAAAAATATTATTTTTGTAGGCGAAATAGCTCCCGTTTCTTCATCATACTTGGCTGAGAAATCGACCGGAAAATGCTACAACTATAACGCCAAACTTTTTTCAAAATTTGCTCCATAATATCGACAGAAACATGGCAAACGTTGTTTAGGATCCATCCTCAAT
Source organism: Oncorhynchus nerka (assembly GCF_034236695.1). Lineage (NCBI taxonomy): Eukaryota > Metazoa > Chordata > Actinopteri > Salmoniformes > Salmonidae > Oncorhynchus > Oncorhynchus nerka. The sequence continues at coordinate 41,920,487 of NC_088420.1, read as the reverse complement.
GTGTTTTTAACATATATATTCCCAAATATATCCGTCGAGGCAATTGGTTTCTCATAAGAAGCGATTGGAAAAATGGCTACCTCAGTATTTTACGCAAAATTTTCTGCGGGAGACACCATGTGACCACATGCTATATATGGTCCCTTACGGCCATTCTTCAATGGAAATGCCTAAAAAGATGTCACAATGCTGTAGACACCTTGGGGAATACGTGGAAAATGTAAGCTCATTCGTAGCTCATTCACAGCCATATAAGGAGTCATTGGCATGAGGCGGTTTAAAAATTGTGGCACTTCCTGGTTGGATTTTTATCTGGGTTTCGCCTGTTCTGTGGCACTCACAGACAATATCTTTGCAGTTTTGGAAACGTCAGAGTGTTTTCTTTCCAAAGCTGTCAATTAAATGAATAGTCAAGCATCTTTTCGTGACAAAATATCTTGTTTAAAACGGGAACGTTTTTCATCCAACATTTTTAATAACGCCCCCTAATGCATAACTGGTTATTAAGTGCCCCGTGTGAGCTGCGGAAATACCTGGAAGAGGTTATATCTGTGAGATGTGAGAGTGATCAGGGAACATTTATTATGTTTTACCGTTTATTTTTTGCATTAAACAGTCTCCATATATACTTTCAGAATTTTTTTCAACTGGTTCCCGGGGATCTTTGTGAGAGTCAAATTTTTCATTATAGGGGTCAGAATTGTTTGTGGGCCAAACCTTTCGGACGCTACAGACGATTTTGTGAGAAGACCAATTTTCGGGATGTCTCATGGTCTGACAAACATCATTCTAGCACTGTCACCTTTCACCGCAGACGTGGAAATGTGACATAGGCAGATGCGGTGGATTGAGACTCATCCAAATAAACCATATCTCTAGCTTAAACTTGAGATTTGATTTATAACGCTAATTATATTTCCGCAGGCTCAGACATAAACCTTGTTTTTTTCAAAACCTATCCAAACCTATGTCCTGGCATGAAGTTGTATAGAGTCCTCTAGTGGCCAAAAGTCTATTTTAGCATGGGCATCACCATTGAGGACTCACCATTTTGATTTAGTGAACTGGGTGAGACTTCCAGCTGTGTTCCAATTGCGGCTAAAGGGGGGCACCAGCTTCAGCGGTGTCCGGTGCTTCCCAATCCAAGGTCCACTGGGGCAGAGGGGCGGCCCCGTGCTCATATATCTCCCAAGGTAGGCTTGAGTATTCCATCAACATCGTTCTCCACCAAACCCTTTGTGGTTTCCATTTCACCCTCTGGGTGTCCCTCAGGTGTTGTCTCTACAGCTCTAGTGGACACCGGTGCCGCAGGGAATTTCATAGACTAGGAACCTCGTACCCGCTCTACTCTCCCAGCTCTACTCTCCCAGTCCAAGCCCTGGTAATCAACAATTTGGATACAGCACCATCGCACACATCACAGCACCACTCACATTTGGCCTCAAATTGCACCAAAGTCAAAACCCCTCCATCTCCTGGTAGAGGATGAAAATCACCACCTGGGTACCAGGATGCTGGAGGACCTACTTTCCCTTACCCTGTGATTCCTGCTACCTGCCCTCCCGAGAGCATCCACGTCCCCATTGGGGTAAGGATTGGCTGTTGACCTGGGTGTCCTCACCGCTGGACACCCAGATATCACCCGCACCTTTCAATTAATCTACGCTAAGTACTGGTGGCCAACCTTGACGCAGGATTTCACCTGCTATGTCAACTCCTGTTCCGTATGTGCCCAAGCCAAATCTCCCCATCACACTCCAGCAGGAAAACTCCTTCCCCTTCCCATGCCTCAACGGCCTTGGTCCCATCTGTCTGTGGATTTCGTTACTGATCTCGCTCCGTGTGATGGTTTCACCACTATTATGGTTGTTGTGAACAGATTCTTGAAATCCTGCTGTTTTATCCCTCTCTGGTCTCCTTACCACTCTCCAGTTCACTGAGCCACTGTTCCAGCAAGTCTTCCCGGGGTACATTGTTTCCGACCGTGGCCCCAAATTCAAGTTGCGGTATGGAGAGCCTTCATGGAGAAGCTGGGGGCCAAGGCCAGCCTCACATCTAGGTACCGGCCTCAGTCCAACAGGCAGGTGGAGAGGACCAACTAGGAGCTTGGGAGATTCCCTTCCTGGGCGGAGAAAGCCAAGAATTCACTTAGCCTGGTGGAGGATTGACTAACTCCCTTCCAGTGCGTCCTAGGACCTCAGCTGGCCTTGGCCCCGTGGACCCCGGGTCAGATCGAAGCCCCTGCGGTGGACGAGTGGTTACGGCATGCAGAGGAAGTTTGGAGCAGTGCCCATGTGAGGCTGCAGTGCACCGTCCACAGCCAGAAGTAGCAAGTGGACCGCCACCACAGTGAGAATCCCGTTTTCTATCCTGGCTCTCCACCAGGAACCTTCTGCTCCGCCTGCCCTGCCGGAAGCTGAGCCCCCAGCTCGGCCTTTCAAGGTCAACGAGGTAACATTGTTTACAACTCCCCACCAACTACTGGATCTCATCCTCTTTTCATGTTTCCCTCCTCAGGCCGTCGGTTCCTGGTCCCTTGTCTTATGCCATCCCCCGCGACAACCATTCACCTCCCCTCGATATCGATGGATCTCTGCCTATGCCGTCAGGTCCCTACTGTACTCCCAATGTTGTGGGTGTTGGATTTAGTACCTGATGGACTGGGAAGGGTAAGGTCCAGAGGAGCGCTGTTGGGTTCCGGTGGCCGACATCCTGGACCCCAACATCATCTGGGATTTCCATCTACTTCATCCAGACCGGGCCGCTCCTTTCGCTCGGGGCTGTACTACTGACTGGCATCGTCCTTCGGCTGGCATCATTATTTCACAATCCTCCTCCCCATCATGACACACACCTGCTCCCCATCATTACATACACCTGGACCTCATCATCACCTTGATTACTCTCCCTTTATTTATACCTCCCTTTATTTAGACATTTATCCTCAGTGATCAGGCAGTATTGGTTTTGTCTGGTTCAGTACGCTTCGCCTGTTTTGTTTATCTGCCTTTTTATTATTATTATTATTCTTAAACTCACCTTCTGCATCTGCTTCTTGACTCCCATTGCAATCATTACAATTATCAACTAATGATGTTGGAGTTATAATATATTATTAAAAACCAAAAACTATGTTAAGTGAGAAGTAGGCATTTGAAGACGAAAAATAAAGGAAATTCACGAGCACCATAACACCTACTCCACCAATGCTCTACCAAGGTTTTTACAGCACATAGCTTTGACCTACTGCAGTAGCTGTGATGGTCTATTAGACTGCAAACAATGTGTATGCAGGTTGTTTAGGATTCAAACCTTCTCAACGTTCTTAATGGAGGTGATCCCACAATAATGTGATTTGTATCGCTTACAAGTATTTGATTCTTCACACACCACACTAATCCCATTTCACTACCTTTTCAAGCTTTTTAATTATATGAAAGCAAGCTTTACTTTTATACTTACTAGACCATCATGATTGATTGAACAAGCTGTTTTATCTTGTAGTACTATAGTGCCTGCCTGTATTTACATAAACATTTTATTTTAGCAATACAAACTGTACATATAATAGCATTTTTGGGGGGGTCAGTAGGTGCCCAACATAACAACCGTTGGTGGTGTGTTGAACTCAGTCACTCATATACAAAGTGCTATGGAGTCTGTCTCCATTCCTGATTTCTGTAACTGTTATCTTACCTGTGTAATGTTGACATAAACTCGGAAACACTATGGTCAATATGGTCCTGTTTTATCAATTGCTGTGCTGATCAATGGGAAGTTCATAAGATCTGTCAAATAAATGTAGCTTAAGGTTTTGTATATTTGTACAATAATGCACATTTACAATAGGCTTATTTAAAAAAATACATACAACCTAATGATATTAGCTAAGTTTACAAAACATTAAGAACACCTGCTCATTCTATGACATAGACTGACCAGGTGAACGATATGATCCCTTATTGATGTTAAATCCACTTCAATCAGTGTGGTTGAAGGGGAGGAGAGAAGATAAAGAAGGATTTTTAATCCTTGAGACAACTGAAACATAGATCGTTTATGTGTGCCATTCAGAGGATAAAATGGCAAGAAAAAATATTGAAGTGCCTTTGATTGTGGTATGGTAGTAGGTGCCAAGCGCACTGGTTTTTGTCAAGAACTGCAATGCTGCTGAGTTTTTCACGCTCAACAGTTTCCCGTGTGTATCAAGAATGGTCTACCACCCACAGGGCATCCAGCTAACTTGATAGTTGACACAACTGTGGGAAGCATTGCAGTCAACATGGGCCATCATCCCTGTGGAATGCTTTCGACACCTTGTATAGTCCATGTCTCAACAAACATTTTTTGGGGATACCTAAAGCGGTCCTACATTTCCAAATCGAATAGCTAAATGACCCTTGGTATGACCATATTAAAACATTTCCAAATGGACATCAATTATCAAAATGAGAGCGATAAATTATACATTATACTATTGCACCTACAAACTTTGTCAATCTGATATTTTAAATTTAATGGTCACTTCATGGTATAGTTATAGTCTTGTTTTAATCTGACGTATAGAATTTGAGCTAGGTAGACGCAGGAAATACACTCAAAACGTTATTGCTAATAACGCTGTTAAACTCCATTACGTGGTTCTCGGTAACTGCTGGACGGCTCACGGCGAGAGGCGGTGAGTGTATTGTGTACCTCCAAGTTGATTTGCTATCGCACCCACAATAATGACGATAATGATGTATTTACAAGAATGTACGGTTTACAATCTGTTCTGCTATGTTAGGTTCTGCAACATGTTATAAATAATCCATTTGAAGTACATTGCGGCTGAAATCAAACTTCAACGTGACAAGGTTTAAGATACTACATGAATTATGATGTACATGTTTAATCAATTAGATATGTTTTGCTTGAGTAACTCAGCCAACATCGGGACCAGAGCCAATTGCACGCTTCATTATATACACTCATACATGTTTACATGTCAGATTAACACTAGTTACAGTTAAATCACTACTCAGGGCTCAATTGAATCGGACATACACTGCAGTATTTACATGATAGATTTTTTGGGGTAAATTGAATTCGAGCCTGATCTTATTAAGTTGAACCTTTTCGTCGGTGAAACTGTGTATAGAGCCCATCAGCATTGAAAACATGTAGGTGGAGGAATGTTACTTTTGCAGCAAAGAGAGGCAAAGTGAGAGTCAGATTTGTACGCAACACTGGATTTAATATTTAGAGAGGAAGCAATTTTCTTCTCTCAGACTTCTCTCAGACTGTTCTGAAGGTTACTAGCTACTTACAGTGCGGGAAGTACAGGGCAGTATTCCATTACTTACTGTAGCATGCATGTTGTGAGGATAGCTATTTATCTGATATACAGGACCACTGATACAGACTCTATGCATGAATAAGGAAGCAGAATAGAGGGCTGCACAGTCCTACGGAAGTTGCGTAAGGATACAAACCTTCACATCCCTGAGAAATGCACACATTGCCAATATGTAATTGGCCACAGGAACACCAAAAGATACTTTTCATGGGAATGAATAAGTCAAGCACGCAACATTTCACAAAGTTGCCCTGTGTTTAGCTCCATTCACCTGTACAGGCACTGAATCATTTAGATTGACTGATGTGTGGGCATTGAATGGATTTGATTTTGCACAATTTAATCATTGCTTATCTTAATAATGAAACTACACGTCTGCTGATGCTGCGTGCAATGGACAAAGCACTCTATCAACTCTCCTACAGGTCAGTTAGCATAAATAATATATACAGAGACCCTCAAAGGCTATCTAAATAATGCAGATCTATGGAGCAGGAATGGTAGAAATGAGGGTGTGCAGAACACATGAGAGAGAGCATGCTATGTCTAGAAGATGAATAGAGCTGGGACTGCACACTGAGTAGCAAAATCTAGGCTAAAGAAACAAAGGCTTATTGCTATGACATCCATGTCAACATGGGTGCACTTGTTTAACTAAGTGCAGTCATGTCGATCGGGTTATCTGAAAATAGGTTTATCTGTGTCATTACTGTTAGAGTCATTATTTGTATGATGGGTCATAGCAATTGTCTCACATTATGCAATCTGTTTTGATAAACATTGCTCATGTATTTGTTGACATTAAGACACTGCTGCTTATCTATTTGCATTTGTATTTAATACCTTGCTTACGTCCACCACCAACCACTTGATCAATTGGTCTCAACTGTAATCAACCTGTTTGATTGTACACTGCTTTTTATCTTCCACATCCCCCCCAAAATGCGGATGAAGATTGTCATGCAATCCCCTAAAGGTGCTTACAAGTTGATTGTGGAATGGTTGTGCCACTTGATTAGTGCATTAGCCCTCAGGCTTACATCATTTCATTTATCTAAAACTGCTTAAATATTGTTTCTAAAAAACCACCTCATTAATTAAGTCTAATCCTCAAGTGTATGTTATTTACTTTGTTCTCCCCTGAGGAGCAGGGGGAGTGGTTTATACTCTCTGAAGACTCCAACTGCAATGAGAAAAGTGCAGCAAATGAATAACAGATATCCAGGGACCTGATCAAAGCCGACAGTGCGCTTGGTCTAATAAAGCAAATGAATAGGTATTATCCTCAACCCTGAGATACTGTTGTGCATGGAATTAAATCAAATGTGTGCTAAAAGACTATTGCTTTAGGACACATCTATACTAACATATACAGTGGGGAGAACAAGTATTTGATACACTGCCGATTTTGCAAGTTTTCCTACTTACAAACCATGTAGATGTCTGTAATTTTTATCATAGGTACACTTCAACTGTGAGAGACGGAATCTAAAACAAAAATCCAGAAAATCACATTGTATGATTTAAGTAATTCATTTGCATTTTATTGCATGACATAAGTATTTGATCACCTACCAACCAGTAAGAATTCCGGCTCTCACAGACCTGTTAGTTTTTCTTTAAGAATCACTCCTGTTCTCCACTCATTACCTGTATTAACTGCACCTGTTTGAACTCGTTACCTGTATAACAGACACCTGTCCACACACTCAATCAAACAGACTCCAACCTCTCCACAATGGCAAAGGCTAGAGAGCTGTGTAATGACATCAGGGATAAAATTGTAGACCTGCACAAGGCTGGGATGGGCTACAGGACAATAGGCAAGCAGCTTGGTGAGAAGGCAACAACTTTTGGCGCAATTATTCGAAAATGGAAGAAGTTCAAGATTATGGTCAATCACCCTCGGTCTAGGGCTCCATGCAAGATCTCGCCTCGTGGGGCATCAATGATCATGAGGAAGGTGAGGGATCAGCCCAGAACTACATGGCAGGACCTGGTTAATGACCTGAAGAAAGCTGGGACCACAGTCTCAAAGAAAACCATTAGTAACACACTACGCCGTCATGGATTAAAATCCTGCAGTGCACGCAAGGTCCCCCTGCTCAAGCCAGTGCATGTCCATGCCCATCTGAAGTTTGCCAATGACCATCTGGATGATCCAGAGGAGGAATGGGAGAAGGCCATGTGGTCTGATGAGACAAAAATATAGCTTTTTGGTCTAAACTCCACTCGCTGTGTTTGGAGGAAGAAGAAGGATGAATACAACCCCAAGAACACCCTCCCAACCGTGAAGCATGGTGGTGGAAACATCATTCTTAGAGAATGCTTTTCTGCAAATGGGACAGGATGACTGCACCGTTTTGAGGGGAGGATGGATGGGGCTATGTATCGCGAGATCTTGGCCAACAACCTCCTTCCCTCAGTAAGAGCATTTAAGATGGGTTGTGGCTGGGTCTCCAGCATGACAACGACCCGAAACACACAGCCAGGGCAACTAAGGAGTGGCTCTGTAAGAAGCATCTCAAGGTCCTGGAATGGCCTAGCCAGTCTCCAGACCTGAACCCAATAGAAAATCTTTGGAGGGAGCTGAAAGTCCGTATTGCCCAGCGACAGCCCCAAAACCTGAAGGATCTGGAGAAGGTCTGTATGGAGGAGTGGGCCAAAATCCCTGCTGCAGTGTGTGCAAACCTGGTCAAGAACTACAGGACATGGATGATCTCTGTATTTGCAAACAAAGGTTTCTCTACCAAATATTAAGTTCTGTTTTTCTGATGTATCAAACACTTATGTCATGCAATAAAATGCAAATCAATGACTTAAAAATCATACAATGTGATTTTCTGGATTTTTGTTTTAGATGCCGTCTCACTGTTGAAGTGTACCTATGATAAAACTTACAGACCTCTACATGCTTTGTAAGTAGGAAAACCTGCTAAATCGGCAGTGTATCAAAAACTTGTTCTCCCCACTGTATATTAATCAACTAGTAATGATATTGTATATTGCATAACACATACAATTGCTTCATCTTTAACCTTAAAAATGTGTAATGACACGTACACCTTGCCCTGTTGAATCTTGAACTTTTTGAACATACATTTTCTTTGATATTTTGGTTCTTTCTTTCTTTCTAGCATTGCGCTTTAAGGAGGTTATAACGGTTATACTCACAATCACCAAGCTAAGTGGTTGATTTACCTTCTTTGTGGGAACAGATTTACAGTAAAGATGATATCTTAATTCAACAAGAAAAAAAGGTGTTAAAAAACATATGAGATTACTTCCCACTAACATTTAAATATAATTTGAATTGTGATTGAAATCATAGTTACACATTGAACCTGTTAGAGCTACTAGTTCCCCTTTGGGAACTCCCCCCACCCCCCCTGAGCTGTAATGTGGCGCAGGGAACGCAAGAAATAATCCTAAAAATATTTAACCCCCACAGAATCGCTTGAAAAATGGCTCAAATGAAAGATAAAGAAGTTATTTATCTACCCAGCAAGTCAGATTTCTAAAATGTTTTACGGCGAAAACATAGCACATATTTATGTCCAACCACCACTGCATACATACCTCATTAGCTTAGCCAAGTAGGAAAAAATATGCAATCAACAAACGCAGGATTAAATGAAAAATCATTTCACTAACCTTTTTAAATCTTCATCAGATGACAGTAATATAACATGTTACACAGTACATTCATTTTTTTTTCAATAATATGCAATATATATCCATAAATCTCTGTTTACAATTATGCATCGTTCAAAAAATGCTACTGCAATGTCAGGAGAAATAAATAGCTCCGGCAGATAACGTCAGCTAACAAGGAATACACATCATAAACTTTGACTAAATATGCATGTTTTACATATGTATGGCAAGATAAACTTCTTCTAAATGCAATTGCTATGTTACAATTATTTTTAACGTTACATTTGGCGTTTACTAGGCTATAATAGAGAGTCGGCGCTCTCATTTAGCATGCTGACTCCTCTAATTTAATTAATGGCTTGAACCTGGAAATGTGTAAAATGTATTTTCCAGATAAGTAATGGACACACTTTTACAACAATAATGCAAATCTAACGACAGCGACCACAACCGGAGTTGTAAACAAAATTACAGTAAATAAACACTCAAATTACTAAGTGACATAAATATTGCCCATGCTTCCCATATCCCCAGTGTGGGCTTGATTTTTCCTGTATTTATCTCATTTCACCCTGCCAACTGTATTGACAGACATGTTTGGGCTGGCCACGCGTCCTTGTGTCCATCTAATCAACTGAAACCCTGTTGCTCAAAATGTCAATGGATGTAATCCTTTCAAAAGGTGATTAAGGTTATTCATTTATGTTTTGGCTGATTTCTGTAATCTAATACCCTTGGAGTGCTTTTTACAACAAATTCACACACACACACACACACACAGTGGAGGAGGGTGTTGGTGGTGTCGACAGGATGGGGGAGGGGGGTTGGTATTGAACAAACCCGTCTGGGTTCTCAGATGGGATTGCCTGCCCTCTAAATTGATGGCCTCAGCAGCGCTGGCTGGTTTCACTCATAGTAGAGGTGAAGGGAGTTTAGTTTCGTTAATGACTTTTGTGGAGCTGTGCTTGCATTTCAATTGCAATCTAAGGTAGATGAAAGACAGGTTTTGGACACTAATTGTATCTGTCCATGTTATCTTTCCTTTGTTTATATGTTACATGTAATGCCTCTTGAGGCGAAAGAAACACACACCTATTTAGGCGAGGTGCTGGCTAGCGGAGTCGAACACTTGAAAAATGAAAGGTGAGCCGGACACTCTAGGAGCTCAGATGCAATAATTGAATAATCTACTATCCCACGTTTCAACAGACAAGCTGTCTTCATCAGGGTATCATGACAAACACTGCAGGGTGACTAGTTTATATAGTGTCAAAGGACATACACAGGTGTCTGTAATTATGGCCGGGTGTGGCCTGATATCATTGGTTAATTCTTAGATATGAAAAATGTAATGCCTCTAGCTACCTCCATAAACATAGACATCATAATTTAGGTTTGAAAACAGTTCATTTAGTCTTACCACTGGCACTGATTTACTCAGTAGATACCTCAAGTAGAAATGTCCTGACATCTAAAACACACAAAATATTTGCTGGCCAGGTTAATATGCCTGAAATTAGAAAGTGTCTGAAACTTACCTTGCAACATTGATATTTATGCTCTCAAACAAATTGTTCACCAATCACACACCTTTCAATGTCTGGGGATAATTAGCTGTAATGCACCCTCCTTTGGCCATTAGCTTAGAGTATAAGAGCTGCTCTTAATTATAGGAAGCTAAGTTCACCATTAATGTCAGTCACCAAGTTGTCAATTATGCCACATAGCCTATTAGCTTTCTTCATTTAACATTTTGGGGAAAATTTGCCTTAACAATGGAACTATTGTAAATTGAATTAAGATATAGACTCTCTGTCACTAAGCCGATCACCACTTACAGAGTACCATAGCTGATTTACTGCTTCAAATGTATATCGGTCAAAACTATAGTTCACTTCTTGACAGCCACATTTAGTCAATTGGAGCATTTTAGTCATGGCGGCAGCTGTTAATAACACCACATGACCAATATGTGAGGGTGACATGCAATTGGCTCATCAACTAGTCTGACAGCACCACTGTATGATTGCCAGCCTTGGGCTCCGTGGACAGATTGAGAGTTATAGTCTTTGAGTGCGTTGTGTGCATGTGTAGTTTGGGTGTTATTAGAGTATTACTACACATTATGGAGCCTTATCATGATGAGCATGTGGCATATTAGATACACGGAGGAAGGGAAAATAATTACCCCCACGTTGACAGAATAACATTAAAATGCATGTGTAGGAGGGATGTGAGTGTCAGGTGGGTAAGCTTTGTCTGAGTGTGTGTGTGTGTGTGTGTGTGTGTGTGTGTGTGTGTGTGTGTGTGTGTGTGTGTGTGTGTGTGTGTGTGTGTGGTGTGTGTGTGTGTGCGTGCGAGCGTTTGTTTGTGTGTGTGTCGCAACCAATTTATGCGAGTAAACTACGTGTTGGATTTAAAAATGTCACGACAGGTCAACTAACGGTTAGAGCATTGGGCCAGTAACCGAAAGTTTGCTTGTTCGAATCCCCAAGCCGACAAGTTGACAAATCGTGACAAAATCATCAGTTGCAAATGAGATGGAAACACAATTTCACATGGGAATTTGACAGCAAAAGTTATTTTAGGTGCACTACGTCATCACACCTGTGTGACACTTTTTATCCACAGCGAGTCAATTTGAAGGAAATACATATTTGGTGGAAAAATACGCATTATTGCGGATTTTAGAATATTTGAATTTTAGAATATTAGAATATTCACATTGAAAATCTGTCGCCAACTGGATGGAAACTTAGCTTATGTGTGTGACTCTGTGGATATGTGCAGGCTTGCTGATGTCTGAGGGAAAGAACGAGGTACAAGAAGAAGAGGGAGCCGATGCAATCAACCCACTGGGCAATCAACCCAATTTCAATAAAATTACGTTGAACCAACGTGGAATAGACATTGAATTGATGTCTGTGCCCAATGGGAACCCACTCCCACTCAACTTGCTCCAACAGTTTTGTGAAGTGGATGTTCTTTTGCACATGTCTGTGTCTGTCACCTAAAAATATTCATAGTGGGGATAATTCAGTCACAGTTCTGCATGGAGAAATGAAGTGTGGTGATTACTCCAAATACACTACATACTAACCCGATAATTTCAAATTGATTTCAAGTGCTCAGGTGAATGAATAATCACATTTTCACACATAGCATGCACATAAGTGCAGGCAAGGCAGACCCGCTGTGTGGTCAGGGAAGCCTGCCACAGGGAGGACATGACTAGAATAGAGTGGAGGGGTTTGAGATGAGAACGGAGGTTCAGGTGTTAGAGGTATTGAGATCCCCGTGAACTTAGCCTCTGATCGAAGGCAACAGAGAATACTCTTGATTGAATTCATGAATCAGCCATACCCAGACATGGACACACAACCAAGTAGTAGTACTGAGCGATTAGTGCTTTTTGAGATCAGTTCGGTCAAAATATAATAATCATGGTTTTTGATGACTGCTGAATACAATCTATCAATCACTTAGATCATGACTTTCAGTCAGAGATACCTTGCGAAGTAACTGCTCTCTATCCCTCTCCATCATGCATTCTTAAGTCTGTTCTCTCTGTCCCACACAGCGGCGGTCTGTGTCGTTTAACATGAGGGAGGACAGCGGTGGTCTGTGCCGTTTAACATGAGGGAGGACAGCGTTGGTCTGTGTCGTTTAACATGAGGGAGGACAGCGGCGGTCGGTGCCGTTTAACATGAGGCAGGACAGTGGCGGTCAGTGACGTTTAATATGAGGGAGGACAGCGGCGGTCTGTGCCATTTAACATAAGGCAGGACAGCGGCGGTGTGTGCCGTTTAACATGAGGCAGGACAGTGGCGGTCAGTGACGTTTAACATGAGGGAGGACAGCGGCGGTCTGTGCCGTTTAACATGAGGCAGGACAGCGGCGGTCTGTGCCGTTTAACATGAGGCAGGACAGTGGCGGTCAGTGACGTTTAACATGAGGGAGGACAGCGGCGGTCTGTGCCATTTAACATAAGGCAGGACAGCGGCGGTCTGTGCCGTTTAACATGAGGCAGGACAGTGGCGGTCAGTGACGTTTAACATGAGGGAGGACAGCGGCGGTCTGTGCCGTTTAACATGAGGCAGGACAGCGGTGGTCTGTGCCGTTTAACATGAGGCAGGACAGTGGCGGTCAGTGACGTTTAACATGAGGCAGGACAAGTTGTTTTGTTAACGCGCATTGCCTTATTTCTATTACAGCATATTGGAAGACTGTCGATCATATTCCATTCATCCAGTTCAATGTAACATCGATAGGCTTAGGCTACTACATGATACTTGAATTTTCCCTATACCCATCATGAGGTTGCTACAACCCAGCCTATGAATGTAAGTTTACAACGTAGGTGCACGCTCTTGCCAGCATCTAGCTGATCTAGGGTGTAATCAATAGTCCAACAGTTGCAAACGAGAGTTTCGATTGGACAAATTCAGGTATGTTCATCCCTGTTTTGTTCCGTTTGCTTCTGTTTAAGAAATCCCTGATCACTTTCATTGCAGTCATGTTGTGTTCCTTCTAGCATCTATGCACTCTCCTCCTCTCACCTTTTCCCTTTGCGTGTGGACTTCAATGCATAACACATCAGCTATGTGACCAGGCGAAAAAAGCTTTCCAAGCCAAACCATATCATAACCACTACACACAGCCTACATTGTTCTCACCGTATTAGCTAAATTAACATCATAGTAAACATAGCTAATAGAGCTAACACGTTAGTAAACCTGCTACAATCATCCAGTAACATTACATTGTACAGTCAGTAAGCAGTTTACCTTGACTTGGAAGAGTTCCATTTTTGTGTTGGATAGTTATAGCCAATACAAATGAAATTGTATTTGTCACATGTACCGAACACAAAAGGTGAAGACCTTAGAGTGAAATGCTTACTTACAAGCCCTAAACCAATGATGCAATTTTAAGAAAATACCTAAAAAAATGTAAGTAAAAAAAGTAAGAGATGAGAAAAACAAATAACTAAAGTTCAGCAGTAAATAACAATAGTGGGGTACCGGTACAGAGTCAATGTGTCAATGTGCGGGGGCACCGGTGTCGAGGTAATTAAGATAATTATGTACATGCAGGTAGGGTTGATAAAGTGACTATGCATAGATAAAAACAGGGAGGAGTAGCAGGGTGGGGGGGGGTGCAAAGAGTCGCAGTAGCCATTTGATTAGCTGTTCAGGAGTCTTATGCCTTGGGATAGAAACGGTTTAGAAGCCTCTTGGACCTAGACTTGGCGCTCCGGTACCTCTTGCCGTGCGGTGGCAGAGAGAACAGTCTATATGACTAGGGTGGCTGGAGTCTTTGATGATTTTTAGGGCCTTCCTCTGACACCGACTGGTATAAAGGTCCTGGATGGCAGGAAGGAAGGCCCCAGTGATGTACTGGGCCATATGCACGACCCTCTATAGTGCTTTGCGCTTGGAGGCGGAGCAGTTTCCATACCAGGCAGTGATGCAACCAATCATGCAGCTGTAAAAAATAATTGAGGATCTGAGGACCCATGCCAAATCGTTTCAATCTCCTGATGGGGAATAGGTTTTGTTGTGCCCTCTTCACGTCTTGGTGTGCTTGGACCATGTTAGTTTGTTGTTGATGTGAATGCTAAGGAGCTTAATTAAAGCTCTCAACCTGCTCCACTACAACCAGTCGATGATAATGGGGGTGTGCTCTGTACTATTTTTCCTGTAGTCCACAATCAGCTCCTTTGTCTTGATCACGTTGAGGGAGAGGTTGTTGTCCTTGTACAACATGGTGAGGACTCAACCTCCTACCTATTGGCTGTCTCATCATTGTCGGTGATCAGGCCTACCACTGTTGTGTCATCAGCAAACTTAATGATGGTGTTGGAGTTGTGCCTGGCCATGCAGTAATGAGTGAACAGGGAGTACAGGAAGGAACTGAGCATGCACCCCTGAGCATGCACCCCCCATGGTGGATGTGTTGGTTCCTACCCTTACCACCAGGGGCGGCCCGTCAGGAAGTCTAGAATCCAGTTGCAGAGGGCGGTGTTTAGTCCCAGGGTCCTGAGCTGGGGGCAGCATTTGGAATTTTGTATGAAAAGCGTGCCCAAATTAAACTACTCAGGTCCCAGAAGATAGGATATGTATATAATTGGTAGATTTGGATAGAAAACACTCTAAAGTTTCCAAAACTGTTACAATTGTGTGTGAGTTTAACAGAACTGATTTGACAGGTGAAAAACTGAGAAAAATCTGAGATGTAAGACTGGAAGCAGGGACCAGAGTCAGAGGGGGATTTGTTTTATTTTTGTAGATGTCTATTCAATGCCATTACAGTATCCATTGACTTAGGACTCAAATTGCAGTTCCTATGCCTTCCACTAGATGTCAACTGTCTTTAGAAATGGTTTCAGGCTTGTATTCTGAAAAATTAAGGAGTAAGAGCAGTCTGAATGAGTGCACCCTGCCGTGTCACAAAGATTTTTCATGCCCGCGACCGAGAGAGTGCCTTTCTTGTTTACCTTTTATATTGACGACGTTATTGTCCGGTTGAAATATTATCGATTATTTAGGCAAAAAAAACTGAGGATTGAATATAAACATCGTTTGACATGTTTCTATGAACTTTACGGATACAATTTGAATTTTTCGTCTGCATGTTGTGACTGCGTTTGAGCCTGTGGATTACTGAAGAAAACACGTGAACAAAAGGGAGGTTTTTGGATATAAAAAGAGACTTTATCGAACAAAAGGAACATTTATTGAATAAATTCATGTCTTCTGAGTGCAACCAAATGATGATCATCAAAGGTAAGTGATTCATTTTATCTCTATTTCTGACTTGTGTAACTCTTCTACTTGGCTGGTTACTGTTCGTAATGATTTGTCTGCTGGGCGATGTTCTCAAATTATCATAAGGTATGCTTTCGCCGTAAAGCATTTTTTAAATCTGACACCGTGGTTGGATTCACAAGAAGTTCATCTTTAAACCTATGTATAATAGTTATATATTTTCTGAATTTTATAATGAGTATTTCTGTATTTGAATTTGGCGCTCTGGAATCTCACTGGATGTTGGCCAGGTGGGACGCTCCGACATACCCTAGAGAAGTAAAGGTCTTACTCACATCGGCTGCGGAGAGCGTGATCACACAGTCTTCTGGAACAGTTGATGCTCTCATGCATGTTTCAGTGTTACTTTCCTCGAAGGGAGCATATAAGTTTTTTAGCTCCTCTTGTAGGCTCGTGTCACTGGGCAGCTCTCGGCTGTGCTTCGCTTTGCAGTCTGTAGTAGTTTGCAAAGCTCTACCACATCCATTGAGCGCCGGAGCCTGTGTTGTACGATTCGATCTTAGTCCTGTATTGATGCTTTGCCTGTTTGATGGTTCGTCAGAGGGCATAGCGGGATTTCCTATCAGCTTCCGGGTTAGAGTCCTGCTCCTTGAAAGCGGCAGCTCTACCCTTTAGCTCAGTGTGAATGTTGCCTGTAATCCATGGCTTCTAATTGGGGTATGTACGTACAGTCATTGTGGGGACGATGTCCTCGATGCACTTATTGATAAAGCCAGTGACTGATGTGGTGTACTCCTCAATACCATCAGAGCAATCCCGGAACACATTCCAGTCTGTGCTAGCAAAACAGTCCTGTAGTTTAGCATCTACTTCATCTGACCACTTTTTTTATAGACCGAGTCACTGGTGCTTCCTGCTTTAATTTTAGCTTGTAAGCAGGAATCAGGAGGAAAGAATATGGTCAGATTTGCCAAATTGAGAGCTTTGTACGCGTCTCTGTGTGTGGAGCAAAGGTGGTTTAGAATAGTTTTTTCCTCTGGTTGCACATTTAATTGGGATAGGGGGCAGCATTTTCACATTTGGATGAATAGCGTGCCCAGAGTGAACTGCCTCCTACTCTGTCCCAGATGCTAATATATGCATATTATTATTAGTATTGAATAGAAAACACTCTGAAGTTTCTAAAACTGTTTGAATGATGTCTGTGAGTATAACGGAACTCATATGGCAGGTGAAAAACGGAGAAAAATTCAACCAGGAAGTGGGACATCTGAGATTTGTAGTTTTTCAAAGCTTGGCCTACCGAATACACATTGAGATATGGATACGCTGGCACTTGCTACGGCTTCCACTAGATGTCAACCGTCTTTTGAAATTTGAATGAGGATTCTACTATAAAGGAGGGGCTCATGAGACCTCTTTGAGTCAGTGGTCTGGCAGAGAGCCTTGGTCTCCCAACAGAGTTACCTCTCGTTCTAGTGCTTTTTCTGAAGATAAAGGAATTCTCCGGTTGGAACATTATTGATGTTTTATGTTAAAAGCATCCTAACGATTGATTCCATACATCGTTTGACATGTTTCTAAAGGACTGTAACGGAACTTTTCGAGTTTTTGTCTGGATGAAGTGCCTGCTAACATCAAGTGGCTATTTGGACATAAATGATGGAACTGTATGGAACAAATCAGTCATTTATTGTTGAACTGGGATTCTTGGGAGTTACTTCTGATGAAGATCATCAAAGGTAAGTGAATATTTGTGGTGTTGTTTCTAACTTTGTTGATTCCAAAATGTTGGATATTTGTTTTGGTTTCGGAGTCTCTTTCTCAGATTATGCTTTTTTGAAATCTGACACAGCGGTTGCATTAAGGAGAAGTCTATCTTTAATTCTGTGAATAACACTAGTATCTTTTATCAATGTTTGTTATGAGTATTTCTGCTAAATCGCCAGATGTTTTGGAATCAAAACATTACTGCACGTATGGCACCACTGTAAACTGAGATGTTTATGTGTTGGTTAAGGGCAGTCAGGTCTGGAGAGAACCAAGGCCTATATCTGTTCCTGGTTCTAAATTTCTTGAATGGGGCATGCTTATTTAAGATGGTGAGGAAGTCATTTAAAAAATATAACCAGGCATCCTCTACTGACGGGATGAGATCAATATCCTTCTAGCATACCCCGGCCAGGTCGATTAGAAAGGCCTGCTAGCTGAAGTGTTTCAGGGAGCGTTTGACAGTGATGAGTGGAGGTCGTTTGACCGCTGACCCATTACGGATGCAGGAAATGAGACAGTGATCGCTGAGATCTTGGTTGAAAACAGCAGAGGTGTATTTAGAGGGCAAGTTGGTTATCTATCTATGAGGGTGCCCGTGTTTATGGCTTTGGGGTGGTACCTGGTAGGTTCAGTGATAATTTGTGTGAGCTTGAGGGCATCAAGCTTAGATATTAGGATGGCTAGGGTGTTTATCATGTTCCAGTTTAGGCCTAGCAGCACGAGCTCTGAAGATAGATGGGGTATGGTGGTCTATAGCAGGCGTCAACGGTGAGAGACTTGATTTTAGAGATGTGGATTTTTTAAAGTAGAAGTTAAAATTGTTTGGTTACAGACCTGAATAGTTGGCCAGAACCCTGCAGGCTCTTTGCAGTAGATTGCAACACCGCCCCCTTTGGCCGTTCTATCATGTCTGAAAATGTTGTAGTTAGGGATGAAGATTTCAGAATTTTTGGTGGTCTTCCTAAGCCAGGATTCAGACACGGCTAGAACATCCGGGTTGGCAGAGTGTGCTAAAGCAGTGAATAAAACAAACTTAGGGAGGAGGCTTCTAATGTTAACATGCATGAAACCAAGGCTATTACGGTTTCAGAAGTCATCAAAAGAGAGTGCCTGGGGAATAGGAGTGGAGCTAGGCACTGCAGGGCCTGGATTCACATCTACATCACCAGAGGAACAGACGAGGAGTAGGATAAGGGTACGGCTAAAAGCTATGAGAATTGGTCGTCTAGAATGTCCGGAACAGAGAGTAAAAGGAGGTTCCTGGGGCCGATAAAATAGCTTCAAGGTATAATGTACAGACAAATGTATGGTAGGATGTGAATACAGTGGAGGTAAACCTTGGTATTGAGAGATGATGAGAGAGATGTTGTCTCTAGAAACATCATTGAAACCAGGTGATCGCATGTGTGGGTGGTGGAACTGAAAGGTTGGATAAGGTATAATGAGCAGGGCTAGAGGTTCAACAGTGAAATAAGCCAATAAACACTAACCAGAACAGCAATGGACAAGGCATATTGACATTAAGGAGAGGTATGCTTAGTCGAGTGATCATAAGGGTCCAGTGAGTAGTGAGGTTGGTTGGGGACATGGAAATTCAGACAGCTAGCCGGGCCATCGGTAGCAAGCTAGCATTGGATGGAGGTCTGTTTTTAGTCACCTCGTGCGTTTCCGTCTGTAAATTAGTGGGGTTCCGTGTGGTAGAGGGGATTATAGTGGGTTATAGTGGGTTATAGTGACCCAAGAAAAATTGTCCGATAGACCTATTCAGATAGCAGCCGATAAGACAGCTAACGATTAGTGGGCCTCAGATGGGCGTTCAGGTAATGTCACGACGGAGGGGCCAGTTGGATAACTCCCTCGGGCAGATAACGTCGGTAGTCCAGTCATGAAGGCCTGGTGGAGCTCCGCATTGGCAGTAAAACGGATCCGGATAGGTGATTGTAGCCGAGGAGTGGCTGATGGAACTCTTCAGCTGGCTAGCTCCGGAATAATTGATGTTTGCTCCGGGACCGACGTAAGCCAATAGTCACACGGATAGCAGCTAGTTAGCTGCGAGAGCCAGGTGTAAATGTTCAGAGCTTGCGGTTGAAATCCGGGGTTATGATGAGAAAAAAAGGTCCGGTATGTTCTGGCCTGAGTCGCGTTGTACAAAATTGGCGATTACTTTTCGAGCTAAAGGATAGCTGATGACCACAAACCGTGGTTAGCTGAATACTAACATTAGCCAGTAAACTGGCTAGGTTCTGGCTAGCTTCTGGTTAGCTTCTGGCTAGCTTCTGGTTAGCTTCTGGCTAGCTTTTGATTAGTTTCTGGCCAGCTTCTGTTTAGGTTCTGGCTAGCCTCTGGTTAGGTTCTGGCTAGCTTCTGGTTAGCTTCTGGCTAGCTTGTATTGTGGATTTCAGATTTGAGGTAAATAATACTTTTTTTTTTAATTGGTGAGGCGGGTTGCAGGAGAGTGTTTTGAAGTTGAAATTTGGGAAAATAAAATATATAAAAAGATACGCGAAGAAAGATGTAAATATATACACGGGACACAACAAGACGAGGACGAAGGACATCTGACTGCTATGCCATCTTGGTCAGCACCAAGATTTTATTTATTTGTTTTTATTTTATTTTACTAGGCAAGTCAGTTAAGAACAAATTCTTATTTTCAATGAAGGCCTAGGAACAGTGGGTTAACTGCCTGTTTAGGGGCAGAATGAGGGATTCGAACCTGTAACCTTTCGGTTACTAGTCCAACGTTCTAACCACTAGGCTACCCTGCCGTCATCACAAGCTGACGAGATGTAGGACTGGAGGCAGGGACCAGAGTCAGGGAGCAAATCTGTAGCGGAGAGGAAATCAGAATCAGGCAAGGAAAACAGACACAACAGGATAACATGCTCTGAATAGTAACAAACAGCTAGATCTGTAGACTGACTGAGCAGCGACTACGATCTGGCAGTGTGGAAGTGGCAAGGCTGAGTATTTGTAGAGGTCTTTATTATGGAACAGGTTGCAGCTGGTGGTGATCTGCTCTGACACCAGCACACCTGTCTCCACCCACACAATCGCACACACACACAGAGAGAGAGAAGGAGGGGGAGAGAGTACTTGGGGGAGAGATGACAGGTCAAGGAGACACAGGATGAGCAGTAGATGGCATGGCAGGAGCAGATGTGACAATTGTCTGCATTTGGAGAAGAAAAAAATACATTTAGCCGAACAGCCAACAAGAGGTATAATACTAGAAAAATACATGTAAATTGGCCTAAACATAACAAAATATTGCTATAATCCTATCTTGTGGTCCCACAAACTCTCTGATGTAGGGTCCAGCATGATTTATTCCTCAATGAAATCTCGAGCCATGATAGGAGGAGGGAACAGTGAATTATTGTGGAACACATAGCTGTCCGTGAGGTGTAGGCTACAATATTTTATGCACCTTTTGCTTTTGTAAACGTCAAATATGGGCCTGGGCCCTGGCTAGAAATTGCCCCCCACACCTGGAGTTTGAGGGGATGCTTGGACCTCGGCTTACTTGATCTTCTTCCTTTTTTTTCTGTAGCAGTTTTGAGCAAATTGCTCAAGGGCCAAGGTTGATTCGTCTGTGAAGATGGCATCATTGAATGTCTCTCCAGCTTTGATCCATGCCTGGGCCTGCAGGACGCAAAGTCATTTTTTGTCAGACAAATCATTGGGTCGAAACTACAGAACAATACAAAACAAGAGAACACACATAGTTAATTTTCTGAAAAAAATGTATATATACACTACCGCTCAAAAGTTTGGGGTCACATAGAAATGTCCTTGTTTTGAAAGAAAAGCTATTTTTTTGTCCATTAAATAACATTAAATTGATCAGAATTTAATTTACAGTGTAGACTTTGTTAATCTTTTAATGACTATTGTAGCTGGAAACTGCAGATTTGTAATGGAATAACTACATAGGCCTACAGAGGCCCATGTTCAGCAACCATCACTCATGTTTTCCAATGGCACGTTGTGTTAGCTAATCCAATATTTTTATTTTTAAAAGATAATTGATCATTAGAAAACCCTTTCACATTTATATTAGCACAGCTTTAAAACTGTAGAAGCAATAAAACAGGCCTTCTTTAGACTAGTTGAGTGTCTGGGAGCATCAGCATTTGTGGGTTAGATTACAGGCTCAAAATGACCAGAAACAAAGACTTTCTTCTGAAACTCGTAGGTCTATTCGTGTTCTGAGAAATGAAGGCTATACCATGCGAGAAATAGCTAAGACACTGAAGATCTCATACAACGCTGTGTACTACTCCCTTCACAGAACAACACAAACTGTCTCTAACCAGAATAGAAAGATGGGTGGGAGGCCCCTGTGCACAACTGAGCAAGAGCACAAATACATTAGTGTCTAGTTTGAAAAACAGACGCCTCACAACTGGCAGCTTCATTAAATAGTACCCATCCAAAAAAACAGTCTTAAAGTCAACAGTGATAAGGCAACTCTGGGATGCTGGCCTTCTAGGTATAGTTGCAAAGCAAAAGCCATATCTCAGACTGGCCAATAAAAAGAAAATATTAACTTATTGACGCACCCATCCCGTTAGCGGGATCATTTTATTCAACACCCGCTGAATTGCAGCGCGCCAAATTCAAATTAAATTACTAAACATATTTATTTTTCATGAAATCACAAGTGCAATATAGCAAAACACATCTTAGCTTGTTGTTAATCCACCAGGCGTGTCAGATTTCAATACAGCTTTTCGGCGAAAGCATAACAAGCGTTTATGTAAGAACATCTCTCTCAGTAGACAAAATATTACATACACCTAGCAAACAAGTAGATTGGTCACGAAAGTCAGAAAAGCAATAGATTAAATCGCTTACCTTTGATGATCTTCGGATGTGTGCACTCACGAGACTCCCAGTTACACAATAAATGTCCATAAAGATTATTTTTATATCCAAAATCCCTCCATTTGTTTGGCACGTTATGTTCAGAAATCCACAGGCTCGAGCGGTCACGACATTGCAGACGAAAATTCCAAATAGTATCCGTAAAGTTCGTAGAAACATGTCAAACGTTTTTTATAATCAAGCCTCAGGTTGTTTTTACAATATATAATCAATAATATTTCAACCGGGACTGTAGCTTCTTCAATATAGGAGAAAGAGAGAGAAATGTCTGCTCCAAGCTGTTGTGCATGCAAAATGCTGCTGGCACCCAGCCATACAATGATGCGATGTGATCTTTCTCGCTCATTTTTTCAAAATAAAAGCCTGAAACTATGTCTAAAGAATGTTCACACCATGGGGAAGCCATAGGAAAAGGAATCTGGTTGATATCCCTTTAACCTCTTGCGTCCCCCCGACACGCAGGTGTCCCATCTAGACATCTGGAAATGCAAATGCACTATGCTAAATGCTAATAGCACTCGTTATAACTCAAACATTCATTAAAACACACATGCAGGGTACTGAAATAAAGCTACACTCGTTGTGAATCCAGCCAACTAGTCAGATTTTTAAAATGCTTTTCGGCAAAAGCATGAGAAGCTATTATCTGATAGCATGCAACACCCCAAAAGACCCGCAGGGGACGTAAACAAAATAATTAGCATAGTCGGCGCTACACAAAACGCACAAATAAAATATAAAACATTCATTACCTTTGACAATCTTCTTTGTTGGCACTCCTAGATTTCCCATAAACATCACTATTGGGTATTTTTTTCGATTAAATCGATCCATATATAGCCTAGATATCGATCTATGAAGACTGTGTGATCAAGGAAAAAAACAGCGTTTTATAACGCAACGTCATTTTTTAAATTAAAAAGTCGACGATAAACTTTCACAAAACACTTCGAAATACTTTTGTAATGCAACTTTAGGTATTAGTAAACGTTAAAAATCTATCAAATTGATCACGGGGCGATCTATATTCAATAGCTCCATGTCTTCAAATCATTTCAGGATATTTGAAGACCAAAACATCTGGTCGGAGACCGGAAGAAATGGGCTGTCTCTTCTTCGTTTGACCAAGAAACAAAGCCTAGGCAATTGCAAGACTGGTGACATCGAGTGGAAGCTGTAGGAATTGCAATCTCGGCTCCAGGTAATGTGGTTTCCATTCAACAATACATTCAAGTGGCGCATTGATATATTTTCCCATTTTCAGTGATCAGATTTTCCTGCGCTTTTCGATGAAACGCACGTTCTGTTATAGTCACAGCCGTGATTTAACCAGTTTTAGAAACGTCTGAGTGTTTTCTATCCACACATACTAATCATATGCATATACTATATTCCTGGCATGAATAGCAGGGCGCTGAAATGTTGCGCGATTTTTAACAGAATGTTCGAAAAAGTAGGGGGTAGGATCAACAGGTTAAATGGAGTGAAGACAGACAATGAAACAGAGAGCTCTTAGCTTTCCTCAGGTTTTCGCCTGCAATATCAATTCTGTTTTGCTCATAGACAATATTTTGACAGTTTTGTAAACTTTAGAGTGTTTTCTATCCTAATCTGACAATTATATGCATATTCTAGATTCTGGGCCTGAGAAATAGGCAGTTTCATTTGGGTTCGTTTTTCATCCAAACATCAAAATACTGCCCCCTACACTCAACAGGTTAAAATGTATAACACTTGTATTTTCATCAACATGTATGATGATTATTTCTGTAAATTGATGTGGCTCTCTGCAAATTGACCGGATGTTTTTGGAACTACTGAACATAACGTGCCCAATGTACACTGAGTTTTTAAAAATTTAAATATGAACTTTACCGAACAAAACATACATGTATTGTATAACATGAAGCCCTATGAGTGTCTTCTGATGAAGTTCATCAAAGGATAGTGATTAATTCTATCTATATTTCTGCTTTTTGTGACTCCACTCTTTGGCTGGAAAAATGTCTGTGTGTGTTTTTGTGACTTGGCTCTGACCTAACATAATCGTTTGTGGTGCTTTCGCTGTAAAGCCTATTTGAAATAGGACACTGTGGTGGGATTAACAACAAGATTACCTTTAAAATGGTATAAAATACATGTAAGTTTGAGGAATTGTAATTATGAGATATCTGTTGTTTTGAATTTGGCGCCCTGCACTTTCACTGGCTGTTGTCATATCGATCAAATGGCAGTAAATACATGTTTATTTATTATGTTGTAATGGATACAGATAAGAACATAATAAACTGTGTGTGAGTAATGGAGGAGCATTGTTCTCACTTGGTCTTCCCTACAGGGTTGGTAACCTCTCTGAGGAGACATACTGCTGGTGAACGCTGCTTCTCCTCTTCCATCTCCGCCAGTGTCTCGCTGTCTTTAAACAATTACTCTGCTCGCCCCAAGAGGATCAACCAAACGCTGCGAAGTGGAGGGAGACAAAATATGGATGAAATAGCGTTGGTCGGACACATATTCAGGCCTTTCCAGCTATAGCACTGATCTCATTTCTAAGAAGTTAATCTGTTTTGGGCGTAATTGCCATGTATCTTCATGTCCTTTTTATCCTCATTGGGCCCAGAAGTTGCTTCTGCCTTTATCACTATGCAACGATAAACTCTGCCCGTCTTATATTATATCATATTAGATTATATTATATATAATGAATCATTTCAAAGGATTTGAATGTCCTTGAGAATGTAATGACATGCTAATATGCTATATCTACATTCATGCAGGCACAGTTTGCTATAGATGAAGGATGGGCATATAGTGGGATTGGTCAGTAAATCATGGGGGAGATACTGTACAGTATGTGTATAGTTTCTTACATAATAGGCAAACATTTACTGGAAATAAAAGACAATGACTCTCAACCACTCTTCAATTGATGCAATTGGTGTCGATTGAAGCACACTGAAAATAAACATTTAAGATTAAATTCAACTCTGGCAAGAAATTGTAATCAATATTAACACTTTTACATGGAGCCACAGTGATAATATGGTTAAGATGCCATGGTTCTTTTCTGTCACAAAGCCAGTGCCAGCTACCTCAGCAGTGCCCGCGGGAAGAGAGATCCATCCAAGTAGTGGCATTAATCTAACAGCAGGTTTCTGGTGCAGACCCACAGCTGTCTGACTGTCTGTGATGACTAAACATCTCAGTGTTTCTACCACGGGGGGCAATAACCCTCCAACACCCACACACACACCCACACACAAGCTCTGGAGGACTCACCTTGAGACGGGACAAAGAGAGGGTTCTTCAAAGTCACCCACCTTCTGCTTTCTATTAGTATTACATAACCTTCTTACTTTTCACTCTCTCTCTATGTACACATTTTCTCTCTCCAGACAAAAATAGATGGATAAATATGTTCCCCAGTGTAATCTAGCATGGTGACAAAGTGTCACCAATCAGGACAGGTTTACAACTTAAAAGCATTATGTACTGTATGCATAGCACATACGGATGTGTGAAACTTACTCCTCAGCCTGAGTGTGTCCCCACTTGCGTCACCGAATAGCTAGCTTTTCGGGTAGCACAGACTGCGAACACGTGTGGGGATGTGTGAAACACTCATGAGGAAGAGGTGGGACTCGCTAAGCAAGCAGCGTGACATTCTTTACATATGCACGTAAAAAAGGAGTGTTTCTATGAAGTTGATTTGACACATTTGACCAGTTTCTGACAGCAGGAATATTATCCTGCAGCAACAGGAAATGGGTTTGATACATTTTTAGTTTGGGAAAATCAAGTCCGACATTTTTAAGTGGAAATTACAAACTGTAGAAGCCTTTTTAAACATCAAATACACTACAAGTTTGCAACAACAGGGTGATCAAATGAAGATCCTACATTTATAAACAAGAATACAGAAACAATGCATGCACATGAGTTACTTCAAGGCAAGAAAAGGGTTTACCTCAGGGCAAGAGGGCATGAGAAAGGTGTAGATAATGGGTTGCAGACTCCTACACTCATTGCTTCCACCTCATCACTTTGCATTTCATGTATACCATGTATGCTCAGGTCCAACATTACTGGCACCCTTGAAATAAATTAGCAAGAATATTGTATAAATCCTCTCTGGGATAAGGGGCAGTATTTTCACGTCCGGATGAAAAGCCTGCCCAAAGTAAAATGCCTGCTACTCAGGACCAGAAGCTAGGATATGCATATTATTAGTGGGTTTGATAGACAACACTCTGGAGTTTCTGAAACTGTTTGAATGATGTCTGTGAGTATAACATAACTGATTTGACAGGCAAAATCCCGAGCACAATCACTCCAGGGAAATTTCTTCTTTAGGTCAATCTGTTTTGCATTAGGTTTCTATGGCAAGCCCGTTTTAATAGAAATATGCTTGCAGTTCCTATGGCTTCCACTAGATGTCAAGAGTCTTTAGAAATTGGTTGATGTTTTTTCTTTGAGTAATGAAGAAATAGCCCTTTCCTTTCTGGGAGTCGAGCCAAGTGGACTCTTTTGTTTGGCGTGCGCGACCTGAAGCTTGCTCCACTTTGATTTTATCCGCTATTGAACACAGTTTATTCCGTCTTAAATTGTATCAATTATTTATGTTTTAAAATAGCTAAAGTTGGATGAGGAAAGTTGTTTGAAATGTTTGGACCAAGATTACAGGTAACTAATTTGTAGTCATGTTTGGCATCATGTTGGGCAAGTTGGAACCTGCGTTTTCTGAATCAAACGCGCCAAATGAATGGACATTTTGGAAATTAATCAAACAAAAGGACCATTTGTGACGTTTATGGGACATATTGGAGTGCCAACAGAAGAAGATCTTCAATGGTAAGGCATGAATTATATCGTTATTTCTGAGTTTTGTGTTGCGCCTGGCGAGTTGAAATATAATTGTCATGTGTTTGTTTGATGGGGTGCTGTCCTCAGAAAATAGCATGGTTTGCTTTCGCCGTAAAGCCTTTTTGAAATCTGACACGGTGGCGGGATTAACAAGAGGTTAAGCTTATTTTGGTGTATTGCACTTGTGATTATATTAAAGTTAAATATTTCTAATAATTTAATTTGAATTTGGCGCTCTGCCATTTCACCGGATGTTATCAAATCGATTCCGCTAACGGGATTTGATCCATAAGAAGATCAAATAAATAACACAAATACTGAGCTACATTTTATTCTTCAAAAAATGGGAACATTAATTTTAACTAACACTATTCCTCAGAGTAAGTGATTTTTTTAGCAAGAAATACTTGTTTTCTCTCAAAAAGAGGATCTCATAATGTTATACCTTACCATGCGAGGAAAACGGCACTGAGTCTATTTCACAAATGTTTCATGAGAATGAAACATTCACACCCTGACCAAACAAAAATGGAGACATAAAAAGCTCTTCACGGTCAGGGCGTGACAGTACCCCGCCCCAAAGGTGCGGACACCGGCCGCAAAACCTGGACCTATAGGGGAGGGTCTGGGTGGACATTTCTCTGCGGTGGCGGCTCTGGTGAGGGACGTATACACCGCTCCACCTCTGGCTCGGCCCACTTAGGGGACCCTCGCCGCCGACCCTTGACTGGGGACCCTCGTAGAGAGCCCCGGACTGGAGGACGCCGCTGGAAGCTCCGGACCGAAGGGCGCCTCTGGACGCTCTGGACTGAAGGACGCCTCTGGACGCTCTGGACTGGCGGGCGACACGGGAGGCTCTGGACTGGAGGGCGTCGCTGGAAGCTCTTGACTGGAGGGCGACACTGGAGGCTCCGGTCTGGAGGGCGACTCTGGAGGGAGGAGACGCAGAGACAGCCTGGTGCGTGGGGCTGCCACAGGGCCCACCAGGCTGGGGAGACCTACAGGAGGCCTGGTGTCTGGAGGAGGCACCGGATGAACCGGGCTGTGGGGGAGCACTGGAGCTCTGGTGCGCAGCCTTGGCACCACTCTCCAGGCTGAATGCCCACTTTAGTCCGGCCCCTCCAGAGTGCAGGCACAGGTCGAACCGGGCTGTGGGGGAGCACTGGAGATCTGGTGCTTACCACTCGCACCTCTCCCTTAGGCTCAATGCCCACTTTCGCCGGGTACAGGCGAAACACAGGCATAGGGCGAACTGAACCCTTGGAGCGCCCGTAGACACAGTACACAGAGCCGGCGCAGGATACCTTGGGCCGAAACGGCGCCCTTGAGACCAAACGCGCTGAGCTGGCACAATCCGCCCTGGCTGGATGCCCACTCTCGCATGGCACTTGCGGGGGGCTGGCATATAGCGCTCCGGGCTATGAGTGCGCACTGGAGACACTGTGCATTTCACCGCATAACACGGTGCCTGACCAGTACCACTCTGCTTCCGGTAAGTAAGGTCTCTCGCCTGACTCCGCCAATCTCCCCGTGTCCCCCCCCCAACATTTTTTTTTTGGGGGCTGCCTCTCGTGCCTGCTGCGCTGCCTTGCCTCATATCGCCGCCTCTCAGTTTTAGCTGCCTCCAGTTCTTCTTGCGGGCGGCGATATTCCCCAGCCTCTCTCCAGGGTCCTTGTCCGTCCAATATCTCCTTCCATGTGCAGGAGTCCTGAACCCTCTGCTCCTCATTACCACGCTGCTTGGTCCGTTTGTGGTGGGTAGTTCTATAGCGGTTTTCGTCGTCGGATGAGGAAGAGTAGTCGGACCAAAGCGCAGCGTGGTAAGTGTTCATGTTTTTTTATTGTACTGAACACTAATACAAAATAACAAGAGAATAAATGAAACCGAAACAGTCCTGTAAGGTGCAAACACTAAACAGAAAATAATTACCCACAAAACCCATGTGGGAAAAAGCTCCCTAAGTATGGTTCCCAATCAGAGACAACGATAGACAGCTGTCCCTGATTGAGAATCATACCCGGCCAAAACAAAGAAAAAGGACATAGAATGCCCACCCAAATCACACATTGGGAGGGATCTTAAACCATTTCTCCAAACATAATAATTCCAGATCCTTGGTTGGCTCCCCAGATCGGTGCCATTTTCCTTGCAAGGTGATGTATTAAAAGGTACTGAAAACAAGGTTGCCAATCATTTTGAAACCTATTACTTATCATTTGATACAGTCTGTTTTGCTCATCTTTATCTTTACCTTTGAGCCATGGAGAATGGAGAATGCAGAACTTACTGTGAACTGGCCAACTTGCTCCGAATTTAGATAAATACTTTTGCTAGGATGAAGCAGTTTTAAGAAAATAGCAGCATAAGAAGCATATTTTGGGATTGAAAAATGAGCACATCCATCAATGTCATCAACTTTCTGCCAGTTTAGTTTCACCACAACTTAATATGGATTACTTTGCAAAATGTTCACTTGCTGACATAAACAATTCATCAAAACAGCCATATTGTGTTCTTGTAGACAGTCAGACGGCACTGTCTGGAGAAAAAAGCATGAAAAATATTTCAATAAGATGGATATACACTGGGTGTACAAAACATTTAGAACACATGCTCTTTCCCTGACATAGACTGACCAGGTGAATGCAATGATCACTTATTATTACAATCCCGTATTGATTGGTAGTTTGAATACTTTGTTATAGGTTTAGATTACATAACTAGATATTATTGCTTATTTGACCATCTTTCTCCTCATAGCATAGCATGATGTTATCCCTCTCATTTACCAGCATTGCATCTTCAAGCAAAGCACACTGTAGGAAAAGTATGCAACTCCTGAGTTCTATGAAGATGCACATGTCTAGGGCCCAGATTTGAGAGGAGACCTGTAATTTGCACACCAATACTATCAGCACTACAGAACACAATTTACATAAAATGAATTACTATACAGTATATTGTATGTTATCTTTTTTAAATTCTCAAAATAAGGCTCTCTAGTTAGCATGTGTACCCAGAGGTCATAGTGAGAACTAGATATTCCCAGCAACTATCTGCAGACTGGCATACATTAACTTCATTCTTAATGTACACATGTCTATTTCCTCAATTAGATGGTGTACTGGACATACTAATAACATGTCAGGATGAGGATTTTTGATTGACAGACAAAATCTTGGATGGGAGGGGCTTACTAAGCTAACATTTGGATTTGTTTTAAAATAGTCATACTATGGATCATTTAGCTATTTGAATTGGAATTTTAGGACCACTTAGGTATCAAATAGAGACACAATTATTTGATAAAATATTGAATTTGACCTTTATTGCCATAGCCCATAACACATTCATGAATGGCAAAACATACAGTCCAAAAATATCTCATAAGGAATAAGGTTTTGAAGTGTCTGTTGTATATTTAGGAGATACAAGAAAGCTCAGGAATTATATATCATACTTTTTTCAATACATTTAACCCCTTATTTTTGTTGCCACGAAACTACCTTCATGAGAGGGTCATACTAGTTTGTAGCTCAAACTGTTCGGACACTACAGAAGTGTGCACATCAGCATTACAGACTTCAGATGAGACCCGTGACACTTGTGCGGGTTGTAGAGCAAAATGGAGAATATCATTGTGTTCGAGAGAGTCTCCCCTTTCCATAGAGTGGTTTGGACACTATAGACTTTTTTGGTGATAATACACATCTTTAGGGATGTCTCATAGTCTGACAAACAGCCACCTTCCACCGCAGATGCGGAAGGTCGACATAGGTGGATACGGTGGATGAGAAAGCCCATGTAAAATAAACTGACAGATTTTGTATTTATTTTTTACTATTATGTTACTTAGATTGGCACACGGGTGCATCAATAGAATCTTAAGGATTAAATGTCAACCAGTCTACAACATATGACATGATTTCTTCTAGGGGAGAATCTTTTTTGGATGTAAAAGGTTTTGGCACAACTTGAGACTGACCGGGTATACACCCCTTGAGGTAAAGCCTAGGGCATTAGCTCTGGGAGTGAAGACAAGTATTCAGGTGTAAGGCAAGGTTATTCATCAGCATGTGAATTTATTTTACTTTGGCACCTCCACTACAAGCTCACCATTCTCCCAGAAGCTTTACTATGTCAAATCATATCAAATCTAATTTTATTTGTCACATGTGCCGAATACAACAGGTGTAGACTTACCATGAAATGCTTACTAACAAGCCCTTAACCAACAACGCAGTTTGAAAAATAGAGTTAAGAAAATATTTACTGAATAAACTAAAGTTAAACATTTAATAAAAAGTAACACAATAAATAACAATAACGAGGAAATATACAGGACGTACCGATACCGAGTCAATGTGCGAGGGTACAGGTTAGTCGAGGTAATTTGGACATGTTCTATTATTTTGGTTTGGTCACGGTATGATATGGGTGGGCATTCTATGTTCCTTTTTCTATGTTTGGTTCTCAATCAGGGACAGCTATCGTTCGTTGTCTCTGATTGAGAACCATACTTAGGTAGCTTTTTTCCACAGGGTTTTTGTGGGTAGTTATTTTCTGTTTTGTGTTTCTGCACCTGAGACAGGACTGTTTCGGTTTTCGTTCATTCTCTTTGTTATTTTTGTTATTTATTGTTCAGCTGAAGTAAAATTATGAACACTTACGACGCTGCGCTTTGATCCACACCTTCTTCACCTTCTTCAACAATCGTTACATGTTCAGCTGCTGCTGCTATGCTTGTAAAAAATGAATAATAATATTTTTCCCCCTTTCCACATGTTAAAGATTCCAATTGATAAAGTGTTTTTAGCCACAATCGGCCCCACACCAATTAATACATTTGGGCACAGTCGATTGCGTGCTGGACTTAGAATGTTGAGGGTTCGAAACCTTCTCTCTGCTTTGTTTCATTACATTAGTATGCCGGTCTCAGAGCAAATAGCCTGGATTGTTACTCTCATCTCGTTCCTTGCTCTCTTCCACGCGTAATTCTCTGCCTGAGTGGCTCGCTTGTGGGCGTGCTGGCAGGATGTTTTGTTTTTTATTCTGTACATATGAATCAGCGTCATTCAAAGAATGGAGTTTGATACACCTGGTATTGGATATGACTGAAAAAAAACTTGTTAAATAGCGATTTTCGTAAATTAACTTTATGACAAAAAAATATGCACAATTGTTTGTCTCTACATTAACTAACATATTCCTCTCAATTGTAAAAAAATAATTATTGACTCGTTATGACGTTATAATTACTTACATTTGCTTCCACCATAATGTTTTGTCAGCCATCTTCGCTGACGAAAGTCACTAGGGACGGGTGGCTCTCGTCAAATTTGTCGTTGGAACCACTCAAAATGATTGGTCATATAAAAACCTTGGGACAAAAATGCATAATGAGTGCTCTAACTCCCCTTTGCGGTAGTCTGGAGCAATGAAGCCGTGATGCTGGGTACCTCCAAGTCCCACAGTGGAAGCTTGCAACTTTTAAAGGAGCAAACACTGTAGGTAGGGGTGAAGTGACTATTCATTGATAATAAACAGTGAATAGCAGCAGTGTAAAAACAAATCGGGGGTGGGGGGGTAAATGTAAATAGTCCGAATGGCCATTTGCTAAATTGTTCTGCAGTCTTATGGCTTAGGGGTAGAAGCTGTTAAAACCTATTTGGGCTAGGCGTGCCGCTAGCAGCACACCTTGAAAACATCCGGTGAAATTGCAGGGCGACAAATACAAACTACAGAATTGTAAATATTTAACATTCATGAAAATACACATGCAATACATCAAAATAAAGATTAACTTCTTGTTAATCCAGCCCCTGTGTCAGATTTCAAAAAGCCTTTACAGCAAAAGCATACCATGTGAGCTTCAGTCAATAATCCACTGGTTTCCCTCCATGAAAATGCATACAAAATGAATCCCCAACGTTACTAATAAACATATCCAAACAAGTCAAACAACGTTTATAATCAAACCTAATATGTAAATAAACTATACCATTTTAAGGCGAAGAATCGTTATTGTCTTTACTGGAGATAAACAAAAAGAATGCGCACTTGTCGATGCGCATGGAAACACTACTTGCCAAAATGGGAGCAACTTAGAAAAACTACAACTTCTACCTCATTTTTCCAAAAACCAGCCTGAAACTCTTTCTAAAGACTGTTGACATCTAGTGGAAGCCCTAGGAATTGCAATCGGGGAGGATTTTGCCTCATAAAAGTTACAGCCATTGAAATCAGTGGTAGGATTAACTGTTTGGGGGGTTGGTTTGTCCTCAGGGTTTCACCTGCCATTTCAGTTCTGTTATACTCACAGACATTATTGTAACAGTTTTAGAAACGGTAGTGTTTCTTCCATCCAAATCTACCAATTATATGCATATCCTAGTTTCTTGGCCTGAGTAACAGGCAGTTTACTTTGGACACACTTTTTATCTGGATGTGAAAATACTGCCCCCTAGCCCAAAGAGGTTACTAAGGAGCCTTTTGGACCTAGATTTGGCGCTCAGGTACTGCTTGCCATGCGGTAGCAGAGAGAGCAGTCTATGACTTTGACAATTTTTGGGGCCTTCCTCTCATTCTATCTCTAAGGTTTCCAGCTGTACACCTAAGGACTAGTACTGTACATTATGTTTATCCTTAGCATGGTCCACATGCACAGGTAACAAATGGCCTATGGAGAAGTAATGTAATAAAAAGCCACACCATTGATGGCAAAATTAATTGGAGGACAATATATTATTAGCCTACCAATGACATATATATATATATATATATATTTGTAGCTCAGCGCTTCCTCCTCCGAAAGTCAAAATTAAAATGTTTTCGCGGAGAGTAGGTCATTAATCTCTCATAACAAATGTGCGCTGTTACCTCCGTCAATTGTAAGTGTTCACCAGCGCTTAGTCATTCCTGTCCCTCAGACGGTTTGCTGCTTCTCTCATTAATCTGTCCCTGTCTGGTTACTTGGCTGCGGAAGCAGCACGTCCAATTGTCTGCGATAGAGCTATGTTTGAAGACTATGCTCATTTTTGCAGTTGGGTCACCTGATACTCTCCTCCCTTCCACTGGCATACTGCTATGTTCAGCTGATTTTCTTTCTCTTTCTGTTTTCTTTCTTTCTCTCTCTGGACAACCCCTCATTCTCTCTCTTCCTCTCTCTCTGTCTCTCGTCAATTAATGTCACCCTTCCAGCTCTTACTGACACCTACCCATGAGCCCCCTCTCTTTCCATTTGCTGTAACCAGCATCCTCAGCCACTGAGCACCGGCCAACACCGGATATTTAAAAGTAGTTGAAATTTGGCCAGTCAGCCCTGGCCTTGATTTCATAGATGTCTATGATTGGTTCAGATTTGGTCCGGTCTGAATTTGGTCTTGTTTGGTGACGCAACTCATTAAGATAATAGCAAGTGTCTAGAATAATACCCCAAAATGCAAAGGAGGATATTGCATATTTCTATCTTTGTGTACCCATTTTGGATACATCACCATTCATATCCATAATTATGCATTTCTCTGTAGTACAGCTCAGGGACCCATGATGGAATTCCATTCCCACAATTCTGTTACCAGGTGTAAATCGACTTCACTTACAGTAGTTCAATAACCAAAATAAATGTTTCCAAAAGTTAAGGTGTCATGTCATAGCTGACACCCCATTCTTACTGCGGACATCTTTGAATCTTAATTTGGAGCAGATATTTAATTAACAGAGTTTTTGGAAAATGTGGTGACATAAAAAACTGAGGGAGATTTTACCTACATTATGCAACCAAATGTTGCATTTTGCACAGTTCTTCCAGTAAATGTGTTTTTGTAAAACATTCTGCCTAATTTGTTAATTATTAAAGGTAGTCCATGTATGGTTTGTTAAATAACACTTTATTTGGATAGTCCATCTGTAGCTGCTCTACAGACCACAGGAGGTTGGTGGCACCTTAATTGGGGATAACAGGCTCATGGTAATGGCTGGAGCGAAATTAGGGGAATGGGATCAAATACATCAAAGATATGGTTTCCATGTGTTTGTGGCAATTTCATTTGCTCTGTTTCGGCCATTATTATGAGCCATCCTCCCCTTAGAAGCCTCCTGTCCTACAGACTATTGAAAGACAAGAAGTAAGACATCAACTAACCCTAACCCTTAACCTAATCCTCATTCTAAACCTAACACTAACAATAACCATAAACTTAGCAAGCAGTTGCTTATCAACAGATAGTTTGTTGATAGAATTTCCATTTTACGAGCAAATACAGACTGACTATGCGGACTATCCAAATAAAGTGTGCCCAATAATCACGAACCACAATTCAGTTACAGTGGACTTGCCCCTATTGCAAAGGTTATGATAGTTGAGCTGGTTGTCTTTGCTTTTATTACAGACATTTTCTTCCTCCTCCACTGCTCCTCCTCATAATGTCCAACAAAATCACTGTCTTCATTGTTCTATTTCTTAATTTTTCACCAGCGTTAAACCTATTCAGTAAACCAAAAATTACCCTTAAATCTGATACAAAAAGACTCATTCCTCTATTTCTCCATGGATCCTAGATATGGAGTTTCCATCTGGATTCACCTGGTCAGTCTATGTCATGGAAAGAGCAGGTGTTCTTAACCTGAACCCCTCGCCAACAGCCCATGAAATTGCAGGGCGCCAAATACAAATCAACAAAAATCTCATAATTCAAATTTCTCAAACATACAAGTATTAGGCACCATTTTAAAGATAGAATTTGCGTTAATCCAGCCACAGTGTCTGATTTCAAAAATGCTTTACAGCGAAAGCTCCACAAAAGATTATGTTAGACAAACGACTTCATGTTACACATTACATGTATGTTTTGTTCGATAAAGTGCATATTTATATCCAAAGATCTAATTTTACATTGGCGTGTTATGTTCAGTAGTTCCAAAACATGCAGTGATTTTGCAGAGAGCCACATCAATTCACAGAAATACTAATTATAAATGTTGATGAAAATTCAAGTGTTATGCATGGAACTTTAGATACACTTTTCCTTAATGCAACCGCTGTGTCAGATTTTTTTTTAACTCTACAGAAAATGCATACCATGCAATGTGTACGGACCTCAGAGCCCAAACCAGCCAAAATAAATATTAGTCAGAAATAGCATTAAAAACATTCACTTACCTTTGGTGATATTCATCAGAATGCACTCCCAGGAATCCCAGTTCCACAATAAATGTTTGATTTGTTCGATAAAGTTCATAATTTATGTCCATATACCTCCTTTTTTCAGGGCGCTTGGTAAACAAATTGAAACGCGCGTTCAACTTCCAGCAGAAAGGTCAGACGAAAATTCCAAAAAGTTATATTACTGGTCGTAGAAACATATCAAACTATGTATAGAATCAATCTCTAGGATGTTTTAATCATAAATGTTCAATAATGTTCCAACAGGAGAATTCCATTGTCTGTAGAAAAGCAATGAAATGAGAGCTACCTCTCATGTGAATGTGCGTGACTGAGATCGAGGCTGCTGCCAGACCTCTGAATCATTCCCCTCTCATTCAGCCCCCCATCACAGTAGAAGCTTGAAATAAAGTTCTAAAGACGGTTGACATCTAGTGGAAGCCTTAGGAAGTGCAAAATGACCAATATCCCATTGTGTATTTGATAGGGGGCTGAGTTCAAAAACTACAAACCTCAGATTTCCCACTTCCTGTTTGGATTTTTTCTCAGGTTTTTGCCTGCCATATGAGTTCTGTTATACTTACAGACAACATACAAATAGTTTTAGACACCTCCAAGTGTTTTCTATCCAATACTAATAATAATAATATACATATATTATTAGCATCTGGGACTGAGTAGGAGGCAGTTTACTCTGGGCACGCTTTCATCCAAAAGTGAAAATGCTGCCCCCTATCCCAAAGAAGTTTAAATATTTTGTACACCCAGTTTATATTGAATATAGGATGAAAAATGTGTTGTATATTTCTTTCAATGCAATTTCAACATATACTTAGTTCTGATGATTATGTTGAAATTAGATTGATGTAACCACCTGCTAGTCAGGTTAAGTCAATGTATTTAAGTTGAAGTTTTACCCTAATTTCATTGTTAAATATCTTGAAATTAGATGAACACATTACAGGTTAATTACTTGTTTCAAATCCATTGTATTTCCACGTTGATTTTACTTCACAATACGTTGACAAATTACGTTGAAACAATGTTGATTCAACCAGTGTGTAACAAGTGGGTAGCTTCCCCTTTTTCCATGGTTATTGAAAATGTATAGCCCACTGTAAATGCAGAGTAGAGTTCAGTACAGCACAATAAAGTGAATTACACTGTACTAAACTCTACTATACTGTTGTTGTGAAGGGTCATGGCACCCCTACATGACTCCAATTGCATCCAATTACCATAGGCAACACCCCTTCACTCCACCCCTGTTT
Organism: Oncorhynchus nerka; assembly: GCF_034236695.1. NCBI lineage: Eukaryota > Metazoa > Chordata > Actinopteri > Salmoniformes > Salmonidae > Oncorhynchus > Oncorhynchus nerka. The sequence goes on along the minus strand of NC_088420.1, from coordinate 41,882,761 downwards.
CCAATCTCTAATTGCCTCCTCTCCACCTTGTTCAACCCTGTCATTCCCCATATAAACTCGACGCTCCTTCCTACCTATCAGTTCAGTTTATGCTTGGTGATACCTTGTCTTTCCATTGTGAATGTAAGATGAAGGGCTGATGGTTATTATATCATTTGGAGAATGTAAGTCCTAAATAATATATACTTGGTACATTTGAAGTCAGAAGTTTACATAGACCTTAGCCAAATATATTTAATGTCAGTTTTTCACAATCCTGAAATTTAATCCGAGTAAAAATTCCCTGTGTTAGGTCAGTTAGGATCACCACTTTATTTTAAGAATGTGAAATGTCAGAATAATAGTAGAGAATTATTTATTTCAGCTTTTATCTCTTTCATCACATTCCCAGTGGGTCAGAAGTTTAAATACACTCGATTAGTATTTGGTAGAATTGCCTTTAAATTGTTTAACTTGGTCAAATGTTTAGGGTAGCCTTCCACAAGCTTCCCACAATAAGCTGGCTGAATTTTGTTCCATTCCTCCTGACAGAGCTGGTGGAACTGAGTCAGGTTTGTTGGACTCCTTGCTCGCACACACATTTTGAGTTCTGCCGACACCATTCTCTATAAGATTGAGGCCAGGGCTTTGTGATGACCACTCCAATACCTTGACTTTGTTGTCCTTTTTGCCACAACTTTGGAAGCATGCTTGGGGTCATTGTCCATTTGGAAGACCCATTTGCGACCAAGCTTTAACTTCCTCACTGATGTCTTGAGATGTTGCTTCAATATATCCACATAATTTTACTTCCTCATTATGCCATCAATTTTCTGAAGTGAACCAGTCCTTCCTGCAGCAAAGCACTCCCACAACATGATGCTGCCACCTCTGTTGCTTCACATTTCGAAAGGAGAACTTCAACTTGCAAGCCTCCCCCTTTTTCCTCCAAACATAATGATGGTAATTATGGCCAAACAGTTCTATTTTTGTTTCATCAGACCAAAGAACATTACTCCAAAAAGTACTAGCTTTGTCCCCATGTGCAGTTGCAAACCGTAGTCTGGCTTTTTTATGGCTGTTTTGGAGCAGTGGTTTCTTCCTTGTTGAGCGGCCTTTCAGGTTATGTCGATATAGGACTGGTTTTACTGTGGCTATAGATACTTTTGTACCTGTTTCCTCCAGCATCTTCACAAGGTCCTTTGCTGTTGTTCTGGGATTGATTTGCACTTTTCGCACCAAAGTACATCTCTAGGAGACAGAACGCGTCACCTTCCTGAGCGGTACGACGGTCCCATGGTGTTTATACTTGCATACTATTGTTTGTACAGAAGAACGTGGTACCTTCAGGCGTTTGGAAATTGCGCCCAAGGATGAACCAGACCTGTGGAGGTCTACAAAAAAAATTCTGAGGTATTGGCTGATTCTTTGGATTTTCCCATGATATCAAGCAAAGAGGCACTGAGTTTGAATGTTGGCCTTGAAATACATCCACAGCTACACCCCCAATTGACTCAAATTATGTCAATTAGCCTATCAGAAGCTTCTAAAGCCATAACATAATTTTCTGGAATGTTCCTAGCTGTTTAAAGGCAAAGTCTACTTAGTGTATGTAAATTTCTGATCCACTGGAATTGTGATACAGTGAATTATAAGTGAAATGATCTGTCTGTAAACAACTATTGGAGAAATTACTTGTGTCATGCACAAAGTAGATGTCCTAACTGACTTGACAAAACTGTAGTTTGTTAACCAGAAATGTGTGGAGTGGTTGAAAAACACTTAGGTTGGAGTCATTAAAACTCGTATGTAAACTTCCGACTTCAACTGTGTATCCATGCCCTCATTTTGCAAATTATGCTAAATGCTATGGCACCTTTGTTCTAGTTACTGTATGTATGTGTGTGTATATATACAGTACCAGTCAAATGTTTGGACACACCTACTCATTCAAGGGTTTTTCTTTATTGGTACTATTTTCTACATTGTAGAATAAAAGTAAAGACAAACTATGAAATAACACATATTGAATCATGTAGTAACCAAAAAAGTGTATTTTAGATTCTTCAATGTAGCCACCCTTTGCCTTGATGACAGCTTTGCACACTCTTGCCATTTTCTCAACCAGCTTCATGAGGAATGCTTTTCCAACACTTTAGAAGGAGTTCCCACATGTGCTGAGCACTTGTTGGCTGCTTTTCCTTCACTCTGCGATCCAACTCATCCCAAAACATCTCAATTGGGTTGAGGTTGGGTGATTGTGGAGGCAAGGTCATCTCATGCAGCACTCCATTACTCTCCTTCTTGGTCAAATAGCCCTTACACAGCCAGGAGGTGTGTTTTGGGTCATTGTCCTGTTGAAAAAAAATGTATAGGAGGGTTTATCACTGCGGAATGTTGTGGTAGCCATGCTGGTTCAGTGTTTCCTCAATTCTAAATAAAGTCACTGACAGTGTCACCAGCAAAGCACCATTACACCTCCACCATGCTTCACGGTGGGAACCGTACATGCAGAGATCATCCATTCACCTACTCTGCGTCTCACAAAGACACGGCAGTTGGAACCAAAAATCGCAAATTAGGAGTGTCACAAAAAAATGCGATTCGGTCCCCCCAAAAATATAGTCCCTTCCAAGGATAGCCTTTCCACTCCATATTTAATTGTGTCTTGTGACTGACTGGGTTAGAACCAGTTGAGGCATTGTTGGAGAGAAGTTATTATTGAAGAACAGTTCCTCTTGTGGTCAATGATGGTTAATTCACCTTTCAGCAGGACAATAACCTAAAACACAAGGCCAAATCTACACTGGAGTTGCTTACCAAGAAGACAGTTAATGTTCCTGAGTGGCCGAGTTACAGTTTTGACCTGAAAATGATTAGCAATGATTAGCAATGATTAACAACCAATTTGACAGAGCTTGAATATAAATTTAAAAAAGACTGGGAAAATGTTGCACAATCAATGTGTGGAAAGCTTTTAGAGACTGCCAAAGGTTTTTCTATAAAGCATTGACTCACTGGTGTGACTAGCATTATTACATTTCATTTGCTCTATTAAACTTACCCTTTGGAATTACTTTGAAAGCAGCAGTGGTTATATTTTGTTATTAACTTCTTGCGTCGAGCCATCCCGGATCCGGTATCGTGACTACAGCCTCAAGCTCATTACCATAACGCAACGTTAACTATTCATGAAAATCGCAAATGAAATGAAATGAATCTATTTGCTCTCAAGCTTAGCCTTTTGTTAACAACACTGTCATCTCAGATTTTCAAAATATGCTTTTGAACCATAGCTAAACAAGCATTTGTGTAACAGTATTGCTAGCCTAGCATAGGATTATGCCTCTCTTTCACCATGCAACATTTTCCACAAAAACCAGAAAAGCATTCAAATAAAATCATTTACCTTTGAAGAACTTTGGATGTTTTCAATGAGGAGACTCTCAGATAGCAAATGTTCCGTTTTTCCTGAAAGATTATTTGTTTAGGACAAATCGCTCCGTTTTCTGCGTCACGTTTAGCTACGAAAAAAAACCTGTATCCAGGATTGTGTAAATCTATCCGCAAGCTCATTAGCATAACACAACGTTAACTATTCATGAAAATCGCAAATGAAATGAAATTAATCTATTTGCTCTCAAGCTTAGCCTTTTGTTAACAACACTGTCATCTCAGATTTTCAAAATATGCTTTTGAACCATAGCTAAACAAGCATTTGTGTAACAGTATTGATAGCCTAGCATAGTATTATGCCTCTTTCACCATGCAATATTTTCCACAAAAACCAGAAAATAATTCAAATAAAATCATTTACCTTTGAAGAACTTCAGATGTTTTCAATGAGGAGACTCTGTTAGATAGCAAATGTTCCGTTTTTACAAAAAATATTATTTGTGTCGACTAATCGCTCCGTTTTGTTCATCACGTTTGGGTAAGAAAAAAAGAAAAAAAAGGCATTAAAACGCGAACTTTTTTTCCAAATGAACTCCATAATATTGACAGAAACATGGCAAACCGATGTTTAGAATCCATCCTCAAGGTGTTTTTCACATATCTATCGACGATAAAATCCATCGTGGCAGTTTACTTTCTCTTCTGAAGATTACGCACACAGGACACCGGGCGGGACACCAGGTAAATGTAGTCTCTTATGGTCAATCTTCCAATGATATGCATACAAACACGTCACAATGCTGCAGACACCTCGGGAATAGACAGAAAGCGCGGGCTCATTCCTGGCGCATTCACAGCCATATAAGGAGACATTGGAACACAGCGCCTTCAGAATCTGGGGCATTTCCTGTATGAAACTTCATCTTGGTTTCGCCTGTTGCATTAGTTCTGGGGCACTCACAGATAATATCTTTGCAGTTTTGGAGACGTCAGAGATTTGTCTTTCCAAGGCTGTCAATTCCATGCATAGTCGAGCATTTTTTCGTGACAAAATATTGCGCTTAAAACGGGCACGTCTTTCTATCCAATAATGACACAGCGCCCCCATAGGTTGAAGAGGTTAAGAGATCTCTCAATAATCATTCTCATGATAAAACATTGGTATTAGTCAGTGACAAGTATCGAAGCTAAGCAAGGGTGGGCTTGGTTAAAACCTTGGATCTAAGACCAAATGACTAGCTGTAGATAGATCAACAGTCAAATAGAAGGTGCTGCCCAGCCTATAGTTTTTTTTCTGATAGGGGTTATAGCATTGAAGATCTGATGATGTTTCAAAGGTACAAATTAAACATATTCTATACAAGGTTTGTCTATTATGACGGCCCTGAATTTGTCTGAACCGTCTCTGTGCTTCTCCTCTCCCATGGGGCACTTCCCCTTCACTTCCCAATTTAATAGCCAGCATCAGCTGCGCAAAGGGGGGTGACAGTGGTGTGAATGAGGAAGTGTTTAACCCTCGTTTCCAAAGCTCCTTGACCCTGTTTTTGTTATGTTGTATTTAAAATCGTGTATTGAACCGTATCGCAAGATCAACAAGGATCGGATCTACTAATGACTATTGTTGTACTACGTATCTCAGTTGGGCTCTGTGGCCTTTCTGTTCTTGGTGGATTGGATTGACTGACTGACAACTTTTTCCAACCGGTATTTCATTTATTTGATCGTGATTTACACCATGTTGGTTTACGTGTTCAGTTGCTGTGGGGGGTGCTACCTGGATGGATGATACAACACTGTGGTCACGGACCATTCCTCCCTTGTGTGGGCATTGACGACCAACAAACCAAGACCGCCTTCAAATGCATTTCATTTCAATGATAACCAGCTAGCTGAACATTTGTGACTCGTTTCAGGAAACTAGGCGTATGTCGCGCGTCACTACTTCACAGGATACCTATTTGAATGTAAACATTATTTTTTTACCAATGTATTGTTGGACATACATGCCTTCTGCAACATGTCAACTTAATAATAACAAACATGTATTCCATCCTTAAATACTAATACAATTGTTAAATTACGAGCCTAGGTGGTTAAGCCACAGAAAAGACAACATTCCCGCTAGCCATGATTGGCTGAGATAATGTAGGGGCTGAACATGCCGGGAGATTGGTTTAGATTGGACTGCCATGTAGCATGCTTGTGTCTATAAATGTGAGCTGCTTAATATATGTTGATAGTTATTTCTGAAAGATAAAATGTTAGCCATCAAGAACTACAAAAGTTTTATGGCTTTTCTGAACAACATTGATGCCGTGAATTTAGCAGGCGCTATCGACAGATCAGTTGGAAAAACTGATGGGCTACATTCTGCACATGCCACAGTCAGTGTGAACTGGAGTGACTTGACACAACGCTGGCTAAACAAGATGTAGCTACAAACAAAACACAGTTAAATGGTTCCATTCTGCCGTGAAGCGTTCATCCATGTATATGGGTACGAGTCTAACTACATTTTCAGATATTGTACATTTTAAATTTTGTCAAAAAGACGTTTTCATTACAAGTTAAAGCGTAGTGTTAGCTAGCTAGTGAACATTAGCTTGCTGGCTTGCTAGCTGACGTTACGTGTATGATATTTTTAATAATATTATTCTAATCAGAATACCATTTGCATTGCTAGCTATAGCCTAAAATTTGTTAAAACCTCTTAAGGATCCGCCCCTTTTTTTCCATTTTCACATAAAACGACATAGCAAAATCTAACTGCCTGTAGCTCAGGACCTGAAGCAAGGATATGCATATTCTTAATACCATTTGAAAGGAAACACTTTGAAGTTTGTGGAAATATGAAATGAACGTGGGAAAATAACACATTCGCTCTGGTAAAAGATAATACAAAGAAAAAAAAGTATGCGTTTACAAAAAATGTATCCATCATATTTGAAATGTAAGAGAAAGGCCAATATGTGACTTAGGAATCTAGGCGCAATTTAGATGTTGGCCACCAGATGGCAGCAGTGTAAGTGAAACGTTTTAGACTGAGCCAATGAACCATTGCATCTCTGTTCAAAATGCTGTATCAAGACTGCCCAAATGTGCCTAATTGGATTATTAATCATTTTTGAAGTTCATAACTGTGCACTCTCCTAAAACAATAGCATGGTATTCTTCAATGTAATATCTACTGTAAATTGGACAGTGCAGTAATATGAACAACAATTTAAGCTTTCTGCCAATATCAGATATGTCTATGTCCTGGGAAATGTTCTTGTTACTTACAACCTCATGCTAATTGCATTAGCCTACGTTAGCTCGACTGTCCCGCCGGGGGATCCAATGATCCCATAGAGGCTAGCTGACATTGAACCTAGTTGTTCGCTTTAGCTACCTGCAGATTCATACTACAGCTAAGACAATGTTTGTGTTGGTAATAGTATGAGTTGGGATTATGCCGGTTTGTTGTTTAGCTAGCTACATGTTTAATATCCCAGTATCTGGTGGAAAGCAGACTGAAATAGGTTTTCCTCCAGGATTTTGCCTGTGTTTAGCCCCATTCTGTTTCTTTATTATCCTGAAAAACTCCCCAGTCCATAAAGATTACAAGCATACCCTTAACATGATGCAGTCACGACTATGCTTGAAAATATAGGGCGGTACTCCTTGAATTGGATTTGCCCCAATAATTGGATTTGTCCCAATAATAACACTTTGTATTCAGGTCAAAAAGTGAACTGCTTTGCCACGCTTTTGCAGTATTACTGTAGTGCATTGTTGGAAACAGGAGGCATGTTTTGGAATATGTGTATTCTGTACTGGCTTCCTTATCACTCTGTCAATAAGGTTGTTATTGGAGTAACTACAACTCTGTAACTGTTTTAATGGTGAAATCCCTGGGTGGTTTCCTTCCTCTCCGGGAAGTGAAAAAGGATGCCTGTATCTTTCCAATGACTGGGTGCATTGATACACCATCCAAAGTGTAATTACAGTTTTGTTTGAATGCTTAAACACTAACAATGATTCTTGAAGCACTATCTCTGAAACCATTAACACTTGTAGCCAATGCATTTACCAGTGCATTTACCAAGTGTACCAAGTTTACCCGTTTTCAATTTAGTAACACACTTCTAGCAAAACTGTAAACATTAGTCTCTGCATTGCTACACTATTTCACCAATTGCCTTTCCACATTGACACGTGAAAACACTTTTAGATAATGAGTTCCCTTACAAATCAGAGCTTGAGCGCTATAAATAGGCCACAAGTAAACATTTTGTTTGGACAACAGTGGAGGCCAATATTGGACAGAGAGTATGAGGGGTGTGAACTAGAGGCGGACGAGGAGGGGGACTAAGAGGACGAGGTGGTTAAGAAGTAAGTGGAGGAGGAAGAGGGAAAGTAGGATGGGGGAGAAGGAGAGGGTGAGGAAGATGAGTCAGGAACACAATAACTGGGATGAGCATGAGGGAGGCTGGACAACGGCTTCAACCAAATCTGAGCAGCTATTATGTTGCAGGTATCATCCGGATATTTCTAAATGAGAACCGTAACTGTAAGTGCTGTAGTCTTACTGGTACAGTAATATGTACTGTACATTCATAATGAGAAGGCTCTATCACTATAACCATTCAAATGTTTTTACAGAACTTCAAGAAAACCAGTATGTGGTGGAAAAGGTTGACTGTTCACCCCAGAGCAGGAGACCCACACTGTAAATATGGTCATTGCAAATAACTGCATCAGACCACATAATGCAGATAACACCATATTCCAAAACGTCAACAGCGTGAGTCTCTCTGCACCGTCTCGTCTACTGAAATGCAATAGAATTAGGATGAAACAGCTGTACAGAGTCCCATTCGAAAGAAACTCAGACCATGTAAAACAACTGAGATATGAATATTTGCAGGTAAGCTATATTATCCTATCATTGGTACTGGATCAGGAACTGTATGGTGCTACATCATGCTGACTGATCCCTGTCTTTTCGTACTGTGCTACATTGTTTTGTCTTGTCTCTTTCAGAGAGTCATGGAGCTAGAAGCAGATGCAGTGCATCATGAGCAAATATATGTGGACGAGACTGGTTTCAACCTTGCAAAAACACGGAGCCATTGCAGAAATATTACTGGACACCGTGCCATCATCAGCATCCCGGGACAACGTGGTGGCAACATAACAGTGTGTGCGGCTAATAGTCAAAATGGAGTCTTCCACCATCATGCAGTCCTAGGCCCATACAACACTGCACAAATAATCACATTTCTGGACACTCTGTAAAACATACTAATCTCTAATGACCAGGGGCCAGAGCAGCCCAGGTACGTTTTCATCTGGGACAATGTTAGTTTCCACCGGGCTGCTGTGGTCCGCAATTGGTTCACAGGTCATCCACTTTCCATCGCACTCAATCTCACCCCAAACTCTCCGTTCTTGACTCCAATTGAATAATTATTCTCTGCATGGCGTTGGATCGCCAGCCCCACCAACGCATACCCCTTCAACAGGCAATGAAGGAGGCTTGTGGAGACATCGATCAGGGGACATGCCAGGCTTAAATATGACACTCCAGGCGATACTTCAAACGTTGCCTGACTCAAGACAACATCGCATGTGATGTGGATGAAGTCTTATGGCGAGACCCACAAATAAGGCGAGATGTAGCCTACTTTTTTTCTGTTATTTTCTTTCTAACTGCACAGTGGGAAAAAGATGGTACTTTTTGGAGAAAGGTCCTCTGGTCTGATGAAATAAAAATAGAATTGTTTGTTCATGATAACCATTGTAATGTTAGGATATATACAGGGGGTGGCTTGCAAGCTGAAGAACACCATCCCAAGTGTGAAACACGGGGGTGGCAGCATCATGTTGTGGGTGTGATTAACTGCAGGAGGAACTGGTGTACTTCACAAAATAGATGCAATGATGAGGGTGAACATTTTGTGCATATCTTGAAGCAACATCTCAACATCAGTCAGGAAGTTAAAGCTTGGTCGCAAACGGGTCTCCCAAATGGACAATGACACCAAGTATACTTCCAAAGTTGTGGCAAAATGGCTTAAGGACAACAAAGTCAAGGTATTGGAGTGGCCATCACTAAGCTCTGACCTCGATCCTATACAAAATTTGTGGGCAGAACTGAAAGAGTGTGTGCGAGCAAGGAGGCCCTCAAACCTGACTCAGTTACACCAGCTCTGTGAGGAGGAATGGGCCAAAATTCACCCAACGTATTGTGGGAAGCTTGTTGAAGGCTACCCGAAGAATTTGACCCAAGTTGAACAATTAAAAGGCAATGCTACCAAATACTAATTAAGTGTATGCTAACTTCTGACCCACTGGGAATGTGATGAAAGAAATCAAATCTGAAATAAATAATTATCTTTACTATTATTCTGGCATTTCACATTCTTCAAAAAAAAGTGATGATCCTAACTGACCTAAAACAGGGAATTTTTACTTGGATTAAATGTCAGGAAAATCTGAGTTTAAATGTATTTGGCTACGGTGTATGTAAACTTCCGACTTCAAATGCATCTTTAGAGTTTAAGTCGAGAGGTAAAAAACCTTTCCCGTGGTGCACCAAATTCTTTGAGTTAATAATTACATGATTCATTTAATCTAATTACAATTCAATCAAATGTATTCATGAAGCCCTTCTTACATCAGCTGATGTCACAAAGTGCTGTACAGAAACCCAGCCTAATACCCCAAATAGCAAGCAATGCAGGTGTAGAAGCACGGTGGCTAGGAAAAACTTTCTAGAAAGACCGTAACCTACAGAGGAACCAGGTTATGAAGGATTGCCAGTCCTCTTCTGGCTGTGCCGGGTGGAGATTATAACAGAGCATGGCCAAGATGTTCAAATGTTCATAGATTAACATTGATTAATCAATTACATTTGTTTAGCCAGCTCATTGGAGCCAACTCCCACAGGATTAATCCAGTATTGACGGATGTCCCGCCTCCGCCGGAATACCTTGTAATTTCATCTTTCAGGGATAAGTGACCCCTGGTGGTATATTTGTTTTATGATAGTCACGTCACGAAACAATAATTTGACACATAATAACTCACATTTCCTGTTGCTGCAGAATTATTTTCCTGTTGTAGCAAATTGGCTCAAATTAAGATCCTTAAACTGTAGAAGTGAATGCACTCGCAGACAACACTGTGATGCCCAATAAACCTTTTTATTGACTCAAACCTGGAAATTCAGATTCAGGAGAGGACATTATGATATTCGTACTCTTGTACATAGATGATGATGATGATGTAACAATAAACAATAAAACGACCAGAATTAGTTTGGTCCGAGTTGGTAGTCCTATGTGTACTGATATGTTTGAACATATTGAGCTGATAATGTATATTGAACAAAAATATAAAACGCGACATGTAAGGTGTTGAATCCCATAAATGTTCCATACGCACAAAAATCGTATTTGTTTACATCTTAGTTAGTGTGCATTTCTCCATTGCCAAGATAATCCATCCACCTGACAGGTATGGCATATCAAGAAGCTGATGAATCAGCACGATCATTACACAGGTGCACCTTGTGCTGGAGACAATAAAATGTGACATTTTAGAGATGTCTTAGATGTCTCAAGTTGAGGAAGAAAGGAATTGGCATGCTCACTGCAGAAATGTCCACCAGACCTGTTGCCATAGAACTGAATTTCTCTACCATAAGCTGCCTCCAATGTGGTATTTGAGAATTTGGCAGTAAGTCCAACCAGCCTCACGACCACAGACCACGTGTAAGCACGTCAGACAAGGATCTCCACATCCAGCTTCTTCACCTGCGGGATCACCTGAGACCAGCCACCTGCAACTGTGGGTTTGCAAAACCAAATAGTTTGTGCAGAAATTGTCAGAAATCGTCTCAGGAAAGCTAATTTAAGTGCTCGTCATCCTCACCAGGGTCTTGACCTGACTGCAGTTTGGTGTCGTAACAGACTTCAGTGGCCAAATGCTCACCTTCGATGGCCACTGGCACACTGGAGAAGTGTCCTCTTCACGGATGAATCCCACTTTCAACTGTACCGGTTAGATGGCATTCTGTGGGCAAGCGGTTTGCTGATGTCAATGTTGTCAACAGCGTACCCCATGGTGGCGGTGGGGTTATGGTATGGGCAGGCATAAGCTACGGACAAAAATACATTTTATCGATTGCAATTTGAATGCACTGTAATGAGATCCTGAGGCCCATTGTCCTGCCATTCATCTGCCGCCATCACCTCATATTTCAGCATGATAATGCACGGCCCTATGTCGGAAGGATCTGTATACAATTACTGGAAGCTGAGAATGTCCCAGTTCTTCCATGGCCTGCATAGTCACGAGACATGTCAACCATTGAGCATGTTTGTGATGCTCTGGATCAACATGCAAGAGAGTGTGTTCCAGTTCCCGTCAATAATATCCAGCAACTTTTTTTATTTTTTTATTTCACCTTTATTTAACCATGTAGGCCAGTTGAGAACAAGTTATCATTTACAACTGCGACCTGGCCAAGATAAAGCATAGCAGTGCAACAAAAGCAACAACACAGAGTTACACATAAACAAACGTACAGTCAATAACACAAAAGAAAAGAAAGATCTTTCTATTTATGTACAGTGTGTGGAAATGTAGAAGAGTAGGGAGGTAAGCAATAAATAGGCCATAGAGGCGAAAATAATTACAATTTAGCATTAATACTGGAGTGATTGATATGTGCAGATGATGATGTGCAAGTAGAGATACTGGGGTGCAAAAGAGAAAGATGGGAAGTTATAATATGGGGATGAGGTAGTCGGGTGTGCTATTTACAGATTGGCTGTGTACAGGTACAGTGATTGATAAACTTTGCACAGCCATTTAAGAGGAGTGGGAAAACATTACACAGGCCACAATCAACAGCCTTGTCACGCCCTGGTCGTAATATATTGTGTTTGTCTTCATTTATTTGGTCAGGCCAGGGTGTGACATGGGTTTATTGTGGTGTGTTTTGTCTTGGGGTTTTGTGGGGTGTTGGGTGTGTGGCTTAGTGGGGTTATCTAGCAAAGTCTATGGCTGTCTGGAGTTGTTCTCAATCAGAGGCAGGTGTGTATCGTTGTCTCTGATTGGGAACCATATTTAGGCAGCCATATTCTTTGAGTATTTCGTGGGTGATTGTTCCTGTCTCTGTGTTTGTTGTCACCAGATAGGCTGTATAGGTTTTCACGGTCCGTTTGTTGTTTTTGTATTGTTTGTGTTTTTTTGTCGTCATTAAACATGTCTCAAAAATACCACGCTGCATTTTGGTCCGCTTCTCCTTCACCAGACGAGAACCGTTACAAGCCTGATCAACTGTATGCAAAGGAGATTTGTCAGGCTGCATGAGGCAAATGGTGGTCAACAGATGCACATCTGTGACCAAAAGAATGCATTTCTATATTCCCAGTCATGTGAAATCCATAAATTAGGGATTATGCATTTATTTCAATTGACTGATTTCCTTAAATGAATTGTAACTCAGTAAAATATTTGAAATTGTTGCATGGTGCATTTATATTTTTGTTCAGTGTATTTCAATTGACTGATGTAAAGTCGTTGAAATTGTTGCATGTTACGTTTATATATTTTTACAGTATATAATGCTTATTACAAGTACTCTGTTGCTATGCATCTCTGAAAAACTGAAAATAGGTGCGCTAAGTACCACTAATGCTGTTGCCTCTATTATGCCTACTGTCTCCCTGTATGTTACACATCACATTTACATCAGATGCTGTATGACATTTACATCAGATGCTGTATGACAATGTGACTATGTACTGCAGTCCTACAGGTTAGTGTAAGGTAGACTATAAACAGCATCTTTACTAGAGGCCATTACCTTTAAAATTTTATTTCACCCTTAAAACAAACTTTGTCAAACGTTCTTACCTTCTGAGTGGCCTAAAGTTGAGTTGTGTCCATAAAATAACATGTATTCCATATATCCATAAAAACCTGTGTTGTCTTGATTCCCAGAGGGAATAGAAAAAGTGCACACCCGGAGTGTATTCATTAGTCCAAACTGTAGAAAACATTTGCAAATGGAAGACATTTTACAATGAAAGCGAGTTTCTGTTGAACAAATTCAGGGGAGTATTCATTTTGACAAAGACTGTGGCAAACAGTTGCAAAATGTTTTGCAACAGAAACCATTTACTCGAAATGGAAAATGTTTTGCAACAAAATGGACAAATTCAGGTAGGTCCCTCGCAGTTTAATTCTGTTTTCTTCCATTTGGTTCTTAGTGAATGCAACCCAGGTAATTCCGAACAATTGTTCCAAAAAAGTACTTCAAATTTGCCGACAAATCTATTTTTGATATGTTGAAAAGTAAGCTCCTAAGCTAGGTGTATGGTTGGTTCAATGACTGTATATGAAGGCACAAAGCCATCGATCACAACACCATTCATTCCTATGTGTAAACTCAATAGTGCATTGAAGCCATTTTAAGTCAGTTAAATTGGCAACTCATGGATCGTTAACATGCACAGTTAGAGCAACTCCAGTAAGTGACATTGCAGACTAGCTCAGTGCTGCCCCCTCTCATTGAGTAACTCCAGTTGAAGGTCGACTGGTGTACTGCAGGCTGCCATTAGCAACTAAAAAAATGTTTATTTTTATTTTTAATTGTTCTATTTCACTTTTATTTAACCAAGTAGGCTAGTTGAGAACAAGGTCTCATTTACAACTGCAACCTGGCCAAGATAAAGCAAAGCAGTGCGACACAAACAACAACACAGAGTTACACATGGAATAAACAAACATACAGTCAATAATACAAAGGGGAAGTGTATATACAGTGTGTGCAAATGAGGTAGGATAAGGGGGGTTGAGGCAATAAATAGTTAACATAGTGGCGAAAATATTACAGTATGGCAACTTAAACACTGGGGTGATAGAGTAGGCAAGTAGCAATACTGAGGTGCAAAAAAATACATATAAAAATAAAAATACGTTGATGAGGTAGTTGGATGGGCTATTTACAGATTGATAATGTACAGGTGCAGTGATCTGTGAGCGCCTCTGACAGCGGGTGCTTAAACCTAGTGAGGGAGATATGAGTCTCCAGCTTCAGTGATTTTTGTAGTTCATTCCAGTCATTGGCAGCAGAGAACTGGAAGGAAAGGCAGCGGAAGGAGGAATTGGCTTTGGGGGTGACCAGTGAAATATACCTGCTGGAGCACGTGCTACGGGTAGGTGCTGCTATGGTGACCAGTGAGCTTAGATAAGGCGGGGCTTTACCTAGCAACGACTTATAGATGACCTGGAACCAGTGGGTTTGGCGACGGATATGAAGCAAGGGCCAGCCAACGAGACCATACAGGTTGCAGTGGTGGGTAGTATCTGGGGCTTTGGTGACAAAACGGATGTCACTGTGATAGACTGCATCCAGTTTGCTGAGTAGAGTGTTGGAGGCTATTTTGTAAATGACATCGCCAAAGTCAAGGATCGGTAGGATAGTCAGGTTTACTAGGGTATGTTTGGCAGCACGTGTGAAGAATGCTTGTTGCGAAATAGGAAGCCGATTCTAGATTTAATTTTGGATTGGAGATGCTTAATGTGTGTCTGGAAGGAGAGTTTATAGTCTAACCAGACACCTAGGTATTTGTAGTTGTCCACATATTCTAAGTCAGAACAGTGCAGAGTAGTGATGCTGGATGGGTGGGTAGGTGTGGGCAGCGATCGGTTGAAGAGCATGCATTTAGTTTTGCTTTCATTTAAGAGCAATTGGAGGCCACGGAAGGAGAGATGTATGGCATTGAAGCTCGTCTGGAGGTTAGTTAATTAACACAGTTTCCAAAGAAGAGCCAGAAGTATACAGAATGGTGTGGTCTGCGTATAGGTGGATCAGAGAATCACCAGCAATAAGAGCAACATCATTGATGTATGCAGAGAAAATAGTCGGCCTGAGGATTGAACCCTGTGGAACCCCCATAGACTGCCAGAGGTCCGCACAACAGGCCCTCCGATTTGCCACACTGAACTCGGTCTGAGAAGTAGTTGGTGAACCAGGCGAGGCAGTTATTTGAGAAACCAAGGCTGTTGAGTCTGTCGATAAGAATGTGCTGATTGATAGAGTCGAAAGCCTTGGCCAGGTCGATAAATACAGCTGCACAGTATTGTCTCTTATCGATGGCGATTATGATATCGTTTAGGACCTTGAGCATGGCTGAGTTGCACCCATTACCTGATTGCATAGTGGAGAAGGTACGGTGGGATTCAAAATGGTTGGTGATCTGCTTGGTTTTCAAAGATCTTAGAAAGGGAGGTTAGGATAGATATACAGTAGGTCTGTAGCAGTTTGGGTCTAGGGGGGATGACCGCGGCAGCTTTCCAATCTTTGGGGATCTGAAACGATATGAAAGAGAGGTTGAACAGGATAGTAATAGGGGTTGCAACAATTTTGGTGGAAAATTTTAGGAAGAGAGGGTCCAGATTGTCTAGCCCTGCTGATTTGTAAGGGTCCATATTTTGCAGCTCTTTCAGAACATCAGCTATCTGGATTTTGGTTGAAGGAGAAATGGGGGAGGCTTGGGCAAGTTCCAGTGAGGGGTCCAGGGCTGGGGTAGGTTTAGCCAGGTGAAAAGCATGGCCAGCCTTAGAAAAATGCTTATTGAAATTCTCGATTATCGTAAATTTATCAGTGGTGACAGTGTTTCCTAGCTTCTGTGCAGTGGGCAGCTAGGAGGAGATACTCTTATTCTCCACGGACCTTACATTGTCCCAGAACTTTTTGGAGTTAGTGCTACAGGATGCAAATTTCTGTTTGAACAAGCTAGCCTTTGCTTTCCTAACTGCCTGTGTATATTTGTTCCTAACTTCCCTGAAAAGTTGTATATCGCGGGGGCTATTCGATGCTAATGAACAAGGGCTATATCTGTTCCTGGTTCTACATTTTTTGAATTGGGCATGCTTATTTAAGATGGTGAAGAAAGCACTTTTAAAGAATAACCAGGCATCCTCTACTGACGGAATGAGGTCAATATCCTTCCAGGAAACCCAGGCAATGTCGATTAGAAAGGACTGCTCGCTGAAGTGTTTTAGGGAGCTTTTGACAGTGATGAGGGGTGGGCGCTTGACCGCAGACTCATTACGGATGCAGGCAATGAGGCAGTGATCACTGAGATCCTGGTTGAAGACAGCAGAGGTGTATTTGGAGGGCAGGTTGGTTAGGATGATATCTATGAGGGTGCCCGTGTTTACAGATTTTGGGTTGTACCTGGTGGGTTCAGTGATAATTTGTGTGAGATTAAGAGCATCAAACCTAGATTGTAGGATGGCCGGGGTGCTAGTGACTCCCCATCCCGCATGCGGGAGCGTAATCAGCGCGTGACACTAATTAGCATAATGCAACGGACATAAATATCCCTAGAAAATATTTCTATTCATGAAAATCACAAATGAAATATTTTGAGACACAGCTTAGCCTTTTGTTAATCACCCTATCATCTCAGATTTTCAAAATATGCTTTACAGCCAAAGCTAGACAAGCATTTGTGTAAGTTTATCGATAGCCTAGCATAGCATTTTGTCCAGCTAGAAGCAGGTAACTTGGTCACGGAAATCAGAAAAGCAATCAAATTAAATCGTTTACCTTTGATGAGCTTCGGATGTTTTCACTCACGAGACTCCCAGTTAGATAGGAAATGTTCCTTTTTCAAAAATATTATTTTTGTAGGCGAAATAGCTCCGTTTGTTCTTCACGTTTGGCTCAGAAATCGCCCGGAAATTGCAGTCACGAAAACGGCGAAAAATATTCCAAATTAGCTCCATAATATCTACAGAAACGTGGCAAACGTTGTTTATAATCAATCCTCAAGGTGTTTTTCAAATATCTATTCGATAATATATCCATCGGGACAATTTGTTTTTCAATAGGACCGATTGGAGTAATGGTTCTTGCTTTGGGACAGAGATGAAGAGTGGCCAGGAGTGGCCACTTGGATAGCAGCTAGCTAGCTGCGATGATCCAGGTGAAAAAAGGTTCAGAGCTTGCAATAGAAATCCGGAGATATGGTGGTAGCTGATGACCGCTAGCAGTTGCTAGCTGACTACAAGCTAGTAGCTGGCTAGCTTCTGTTGTGGATTTCGGTTCAGAGGACGGATCAGCAGGGCTCTGTGTGGTAAACCAGGCCAATTGGCAAAATTGGTATAGTGGCCAAAGAATTTGTCCGATGGGCCTCTTAAGCTAACAGTCCGATGTGCTCAAGACAGCTAGCGTCTAGACATTCAGGGGACGTCGCGACGGAGGAGCCAGTTGAAAAACCCCCATTGGCGGATTACGTTGGTAGTCCAGTTGTGATGGGCCGGCGGATGTTCATTCCAATTGGCAAAGTAGGTATTGTAGCCAGAGGAGTGGCTGATGGACCTCTTCGGCTAGCCGGGAGATGGGCCTGGCAGATGGGCCTAGCAATGGCTAACTGACTACTAGCTAGTAGGCAGCTAGCTTTTGATGGGGGTTCCGGTTCTTAAGTATACAAATAGCAGATCCGTACCTCATTGGGTGAAGCGGGTTGCAGGAGAGTATATTCAGTCCGTAGATGGAAAGTGATATTAAAATATATATGAAATATGTAAGAAAAAACTATATTTACACTGGACAGGACAGGACAGGACAGGACGGGACAAGACAAAACACACGTCTGACTGCTACGCCATCTTGAAATCATTTATAACTTCTTCTGTATAACTGGTTCAAGGACATACATCTGGTGTATTAAAAGCAAATATTGTTTCCATAATTGTCTTCCAAAATTTTTTTTTTTACATGAAGATTAACCCCAAAAATGGCCATTTTCCCATTTACTATAATGGGGGTCCTGTTTTCTGAACAGGAAGCCACTTCTGTGGCTTCAATGAGAGGGGGCAGTCATTCTCCACTGGGTTTGTTCTCATTTCTTGAATTCATATTCATTAACATTTAGCATTGGTAATTTTCTAGGTTGCTAAACCAGGGTTGCGTTCAATACAACAGAAAGGAGTGCATTGTTGAATTCAACGGAAACAGTACTGTAGTGAATAACCAGTTGAAAAACGTGAATATAGTGGCCTAGAGTGAAATTACATATATCATGTGCTGCACGAGTTTTACTATTTACAAACTTTACTAATATTAAAAACAGTGGGAAATAGACACAGCTCGAATTTAGGACATTCCTAAGCAATGAAAATATTTGATAGTTTGTTTCAAGGGTGAAATGTTATTTTACTCTCATCATAATTTATTTTTATCCATCATCACACTAGACTACTAGGGCCCAGAGTTTTCCTCATCAGGAGATGTGGTTTTGAAACTCAGGACCCTATCCCTATCCATCATGAATCCTTTCAATGCCCTCAATTTGGCATACTGTAACTCTCCAAATCCTGTACATGTACTGTATGCGATGTATGTGTTTGTTTATCAGGCTGACTCCAGCTTGAGAAAGATCACTGTCCAAATGCACAGCAAGCGGATGATGGCTGTCTGTCAGTCCCCTGGGAAAGAGACTGCTTCTTCTTTTATTTTATTTTTTTATTTCACCTTTATTTAACCAGGTAGGCAAGTTGAGAACAAGTTCTCATTTACAATTGCGACCTGGCCAAGATAAAGCAAAGCAGTTCGACACATACAACGACACAGAGTTACACATGGAGTAAAACAAACATACAGTCAATAATACAGTAGAAACAAGTCTATATACGATGTGAGCAAATGAGGTGAGATAAGGGAGGTAAAGGCAAAAAAAGGCCATGGTGGCAAAGTAAATACAATATAGCAAGTAAAACACTGGAATGGTAGATTTGCAATGGAAGAATGTGCAAAGTAGAAATAAAAATAATGGGGTGCAAAGGAGCAAAATAAATAAAATACAGTAGGGAAAGAGGTAGTTGTTTGGGCTAAATTATAGGTGGGCTATGTACAGGTGCAGTAATCTGTGAGCTGCTCTGACAGTTGATGCTTAAAGCTAGTGGGGGAGATAAGTGTTTCCAGTTTCAGAGATTTTTGTAGTTCGTTCCAGTCATTGGCAGCAGAGAACTGGAAGGAGAGGCGGCCAAAGAAAGAATTGGTTTTGGGGGTGACTAGAGAGATATACCTGCTGGAGCGTGTGCTACAGGTGGGAGATGCTATGGTGACCAGCGAGCTGAGATAAGGGGGGACTTTACCTAGCAGGGTCTTGTAGATGACATGGAGCCAGTGGGTTTGGCGACGAATGTGAAGCGAGGGCTTCATACTTCATTCATACTTCTGGTGATTCTTCTTCTGATTCTCTGTCCACCTTCACCGCCCACCCAATGTTGCAGCGTATTCAACACAGAATTCCAGTTAAATATTGGTTCTCCTAATCAGAAGCAGAAATGGGTTCTAACTATATGAGTTATTCTTTACATTGCATTGTGCAAATCCTCTGGCTTGTTGATGGATTGTTGAATTCTGGTGACTGCTTTGATCAATGTTAGGAACAGTAAATTGATTTTCAAGTGTTTTTTTAATATATTGAAAGATAATTAATGGGATTATGGGAACACAATACAATAGAGAGTACCTTGCTTTTTGCAACTGACTTCTGCCCAGCATGGTCTCAGAGGCATGTTGGGTTTTTAAGAGCAAGGCTCACTAAGCAGTCCTTCAGCTCAGTAATTAGCTGGCTATGCTTGGGCAGTAGTGAACTCAGCTCCACCATGGATCACCACTGTTACTGTATAACCACACTGGAGGAGAGAGATAAACAAGAAGATGGAAACAGAGCTTTGGAAGACATGCTGAGCAATCACAGAAATAAAGATATACAGGTACTGTACATACATATGCAGATCTTTGTAAACAATAGTTCATACTGCAGATTGTACTTAGACTGTACTGTTACCTGAAGCTGCTTTTTTATGTCATCATATCCCCACTCTCATCAATACCAAAGCAAACGTATTAATATCTGACGACTTACAGTAGTGTCATGCTGTTTTGAGAGCTCAAACATGAGAATAAAATGGTTGGGTACATTTAAACATTTCTAACAGCACATTAGCCTGCTGTGTTGTAAGGCAGCTGTAAGCTCTCCTTGCAGGCTGACAGCAGCTCACGCAGTGCTTACTGATGCACTGGTCTCGCATTCAACAATGCCTCCAGAATGTAGTCAAGGTGTTAGATTACAAAATCTGGTCACAGGCTGGTAGGCACCACGTGTATGGCTTCGTGTGAGCGAGCGGTTTGCTGATGTCAACATTATGAACAGAGTGCCCCATGGTAAGGTTATAGTATGGGCAGGCAGGCATAAGCTATGCACAACTAACACAGATGCATTTTATCGATGGCAATTTGAATGCACAAAAATACAATGACGAGATCCTGAGGCACATTGTGAGGCCCATTTGTGTTTAAGGTATCTGACCAACAGATGCATATCTGTATTTCCAGTCAATTTAAATACATAGTTTAGGACCTAATGAATATTTAAATTGACTGATTTCATCATGTGAACTGTAACTCAGTAAAATCAATGAAATTGTTGCATGTTGAGTTTATATTTTTGTTCAGTATATATAGTGCATCCGGAAAGTATTCAGACACCTTCCTTTTATGCACATTTTGTTACATTACAACTTTATTCTAAAATGGATTAAATAACTAAAAAATCCTCATCAGTCTACACACAAAACCCCATAAAGACAAAGCAAAAACAGGTTTTTAGAAATGTTTGCAAATGTATACAATTAAAATACCTTATTTACATAAGTATTCAGGATGTTTGCTGTGAGATGCGAAATTGAGCTCAGTTGCATCCTGTTTACATTTATCTTCCTTGAGATGTTTCTACAACTTAATTGGAGTCCACCTGTGGTAAATTCAACTGATTGGACATGATTTGGAAAGGCACCCACCTGTCTATATAAGGTCCCAGTTGACAGTGCATGTCAGAGTGAAAACCAAGCCATGAGGTTGAAGGAATTGTCCGTAGAGCTCTGAGACAGGATTGTGTCGAGGCACAGATCTAGGGAAAGGTGTCAAAAAATGTCTGCAGCATTGAAGGTCCCCAAGAACACAGTGGCCTCCATCAGTTTTGAATTGAAGAAGTTTGGAATCACCAAGACTTCCTAGACCTGGCCGCCCAGCCAAAATGAGCAATCGAGGGAGAAGGGCCTTGGTCAGGGAGGTGACCAAGAACCCGATGGTCACTCTGACAGAGCTCAATATGTCCTCTGTGGAGATGGGAGATCCTTCCAGAAGGACAACCATCTCTGCAGCACCCAGGCCTTTTTTGTAGAGTGGCCAGACGGAAGCCACTCCTCAGTAAAAGACGCATGACAGCGCGCTTGGAGTTTGCCAAAGGGCAGTTAAAGACTCTCAGACCATGAGAAACAAGATTCTTTGGTCTGACAAAACCAAGATTGAACTCTTTGGCCTGAATGCCAAGTGTCACATCTGCAGGAAACCTGGCACCATCCCTACGGTGAAGTATGGTTGTGGCAGGGACTGGGCGACTAGTCAGGATCAAGGAAAAGATGAACGGAGCAAAGTACAGAAAGATCCTTGATGAAAACCTGCTCCAGAGTGCTCATGACCACAGACTGATGCGAAGGTTCACCTTCCAACAGGACAACGACGCTAAGCACACATCCAAGACAACACAGGTGTGGCTTCAGGACAAGTCTATGAATGTCCTTGTTTAGCCCAGCCAGAGCCCGGACAGACCTGAAAATATCTGTACAGAGACGCTCCACATCTGACCTGACAGATCTTGAGAGGATATGCAAAGAAAATGGGAGAAACTCCCCAAATACAGGTGAACCAAGATTGCAGCGTCATTCCCAAGAAGACCCGAGGCTGTAATCACTGCCAAATGTGCTTCAACAAAGTAAAGGATCTGCATACTGTACATGTAAATGTGATATTTCAAAAAATGTTTTCTTTGTCAAAGGGTATTGTGTGTAGATTGATGAGGGAAAAAACTATGTAATCCATTTTAGAATAAGGCTGTAACATAACAAAATGAGTAAAAAGTTAAATGGGTCTGAATAGTTTCTGAATGCCCTGTAATTCCTTCTCAAATATGCTACGCTTTCTCCTCCTCTCACCTTTTCCTTTCACTTGTGGACTTCGTGTGCAACACATCAGCTGTCTGTGACCAGGCAAAAAAACATTCAGAGCCAAACCTTCATATCATGACCGCTATCCAGTCAACATAGCTACTAGAACTAACACATTAGTAAACCCGCTACAATCATGCAGTACACTGTACAGTCAGTAAGCAGTTTAGCAGTTACACCAGTGGGCCCCGGTGGCAATAAATTAATTATACCCACAGCTTACCTTGACTTGGAAGAGCTCGAGTGTTGGATAGCCATAGCCAACTAGCTAACATAGCATCCCTATTTGTTTGAGCTGGGTGTTTGAGTAGGCTAAACAAGCTAACTGCATTCGATGATAACTAAGTTAGTGAAAGTGAACAAAAATATAATACAAAATATAGCTATCTCTCTCTCTTGCTTCTCCTTAATTTTGGAAGAAATTAATTTGTTCGGAACTGTTCAACTATTGTATTTCTCTCTCTTTGAGTCAACTAATCACCACGTGTTATGCATTACAGTGCTAGCTAGCTGTAGCGTATGCTTTCAGTAGTAGATTCATTATCTAATCCTTTGAATGGGTAGACAACATGTCAATTCATGCTGCAAGAGTTCTTAGTATGGAGGAAGTCCTCCGGAAGTTGTCATAATTACTGTGTGAGTCTATGGAAGGGGGTGAGAACCATGAGCCTCCTAGGTTTTGTATTGAAGTCAATGTACCCAGATGAGGACAGAAACTCGCTGTCCTCCGGCTACACCATGGTGCTACCCTACAGTGCTGTTGAGGCTACTGCAGACCTTCATTGCAAAACAATGTGATTTATTACATTTTTGGGTGACAAGTGAATATACATTGGGGAGAACAAGTATTTGATACACTGCCGATTTTGCAGGTTTTCCTACTTACAAAGCATGTAGATGTCTGTCATTTTTATCATAGGTACACTTCAACTGTGAGAGACGGATTCTAAATCAAAAATCCAGAAAATCACATTGTATGATTTTTAAGTAATTAATTAGCATTTTATTGCATGACATAAGTATTTGATCACCTACCAACCAGTAAGAATTCCGGCTCTCACAGACCTGTTAGTTTTTCATAAAGAATCTCTCCTGTTCTCCACTCATTACCTGTATTAACTGCACCTGTTTGAACTGTGCACACACTCAATCAAACATACTCCAACCTCTCCACAATGGTCAAGACCAGAGAGCTGTGTAAGGACATCAGGGATAAAATTGTAGACCTGCACAAGGCTGGGATGGGCTACAGGACAATAGGCAAGCAGCTTGGTGAGAAGGCAACAACTATTGGCGCAATTATTAGAAAATGGAAGAAGTTCAAGATGACGGTCAATCACCCTTAGTCTGGGGCTCCATGCAAGATATCACCTGGTGGGGCATCAATGATCATGAGGAAGGTGAGGGATCAGCCCAGAAGAACACGGCAGGACCTGGTCAATGACCTGAAGAGAGCTGGGACCACAGTCTCAAAGAAAACCATTAGTAACACACTACGACGTCATGGATTAAAATCCTGCAGGTCCCCCTGCTCAAGCCAGCGCATGTCCAGGCCCGTCTGAACTTTGCCAATCT
This sequence comes from Oncorhynchus nerka, assembly GCF_034236695.1. Taxonomy (NCBI): domain Eukaryota; kingdom Metazoa; phylum Chordata; class Actinopteri; order Salmoniformes; family Salmonidae; genus Oncorhynchus; species Oncorhynchus nerka. Next base: position 41,858,722 of record NC_088420.1, on the reverse strand, counting down.
GGATGATACAGAGGAGGAATGGGAGAAGGTCATGTGGTCTGATGAGACAAACATATAGTTTTTTGGTCTAAACTCCACTCGCCGTGTTTGGAGGAAGAAGAAGGATGAGTACAACCCCAAGAACACCACCCCAACTGTGAAGCATGGAGGTGGAAACGTCATTCTTTGGGGATGCTTTTCTGTAAAGGGGACAGGACGACTGCACCGTTTTGAAGGGAGGATGGATGGGGCCATGTATCGTGAGATCTTGGCCAACAACCTCCTTCCCCCAGTAAGAGCATTGAAGATGGGTCGTGGCTGGGTCTTCCAGCATGACAACAACCCGAAACACACAGCCAGGGAACTAATGAGTGGCTCTGTAAGAAGCATCTCAAGGTCCTGGAGTGGCCTAGCCAGTCTCCAGACGTGAACCCAATAGGAAATCTTTGGAGGGAGCTGAAAGTCCTTATTTTCCAGCGACAGCCCCAAAACCTGAAGGATCTGGAGAAGGTCTGTATGGAGGAGTGGGCCAAAATCGCAGCTGTAGTGTGTGCAAACCTGGTCAAGAACTACAGGAAACGTATGATCTCTGTAATTGCAAACAAAGGTTTCTGTACCAAATATTATGTTCTGCTTTTCTGATGTATCAAATACTTATGTCATGGAATAAAATGCTAATTAATTACTTAAAAATCATACAATGTGATTTTCTGGATTTTGTTTGAGATTCCGTCTCACACGGTTGAAGTGTACCTATGATAAAATGTCAGACCTCTACATGCTTTGTAAGTAGGAAAACATGCAAAATCGGCAGTGTATCAAATACTTGTTCTCCCCACTGTATTTAGTGTAGTTGTATCTAAATATGATAACTTTTTTTATGTTTCAGCATTTTTATTTTTATGAAATTCACTGAGGAGGATGGTCCTCTCCTTCTTCCTCTGAGGAGCCTCCACTGTTGTACACCCTGTTATTACAGAAACAATCACACACACACAAAAATCCATCCATGTTGCAGAACATTTTGAAATGCATTGACTTTCATTGCTAATGCTTCTTCTCCTCCCCCGAAGCATCTGAATCTCCAGTTATGTAACATGTGCTAACATTAGACTTGCCTCGATTATCTGGAATTACAATCAGATTATGTGATTAATTCAATCCTAATCTCATAAACCTTGGTGTGAAAAAGTCAAGAGCAGTTGGAAATCCAGATCTTCTCTCCTCCCATTAGAGTAGTGTAAGGACATGTGCTCACTAATTGCTGATGGTGTGGGTTTTAGGGGAATGGTAACAATGTTTTCACTATTATGGTTGCTAAATCAGAGTTAATTATTAAAGTAACACCACAAGCCTTTTATTTTGAGAGGCACCTTGTATCATTTTTACCTTGTTACATTTTCCTGTTCCTCAGCAGATTGTACAATAATTCAACCATCATCATTCACACTTTCCAGGTCTTTAAAATGACACTTAGCAAAGACAAAAGCTTGTGGTAATTTGATAATCGTTCCCACTGTAGATAATCAACCATTTACAATAACATTAGTCATTGTGGTAACCTGCTGACAATCTCCTTAATTATAGGCTGAGACTGTGATCCTATATGCAATGAATAGTAGGAGGAAATGAAATTATTAGTCTATACTCATCTGTCAGATTCACTTCCTTATAGTGTAACATCAACGGATGACCTTCTTTGCATATAAAACACTTCTGGGTGGTATGTGTTGTGGTTTGTCACTACTATGAAAAAAAACAATTAAAAAAAACAGTACTACTATCGAGAAAAAAAGCTATGTTAAAAAACAAAAATACTAGCATTGAAAAAAAACGATGTAAAACATTTTTGTAAATAAGAACCAGACCATACATAAAAAAGAACAATAGTTTATTTGTAACATATATGAACTACAAACTCCTGGTTTATAATCGATCTTCATATATTTTTTTAAGGTCATGAAAGTATGCTAACATGAAAATCAATGTCTTACTATTTTACAGTATGTTTCTATTTTTCACTTTAATAAACAGGTTGTTGGCACATGTAAAATTAAAATTTAAAACGTTTTTATTTTTTTTTATTTTAAAAATGTGTTTTTATAGAAATCTACCACTAGAACAGTATTCCTTCTCAGAGAAAATAATGTGGAGCTAAAAGCATCTTGTCCCTCCTACCCAACCAAAACATTGAGATACAATCCATAAAGAATGAGATAGATTTACTAAATTGCAATAAATGCACCATAAAAGTCTCCAAATTATTTACCAACCAAATGAAAGAGAAGGGATGATGGACAAACTCTCTTACTTAAAAAATTGAGATCCAGATCCCACCATGATCACCCCAAACACATCGTCAATGACTCACAACAGAGATGGTTTACGTCTGTGCTAAACTCCATGTAAACATCTTTAGTTATTGTATTGGCAGAGATGCCACACTGATGAACATGTTTCTTTCATGTTGACTAAAACTGTGTTGAAGAAGCTCATGTAAGATGGAGTTACCTGAATTATAATTAGGTCATAACGTGCCACATGACATTAAAATAAGTTATTCATTCATCTTTGAGGATTTAGTCTTTCTGTCCAAGTATACAGTAGAAGTGACGTTTAAAACTGATGACGGGATATGTCTATTCCCCGATTCTGCATCCTTTACTGTCTGGGTTTAAGTGGAAAAGCAACAAGGGTGACGCTACATATCATTATAATCTGTGACAACCTCCATACTCTGCTGTTTAACACTAAACACTGGTCAAGTACAAGGGGATGAAATGCTACTACATCACTGTAAGCATATTGTTTCATAGTTGAGGTGCATTTCAAATAACACTATCCACAGACATACCATTTTCAATTGACTCTGAATAATGTTAAAGCATCTAGCTAGCCAATGGGAGCTCTGATAGCACATGCCTTTCTGCTTAAGGTCATGGTTTCCATGGTGACTGAATCAGCCCACTCCTGTATTTGACATCATATCATTAATAGTGCTTCCTCCCAGAAAATAACTAGATGACATCTGTGTACCCTCATTCTTCTGGAGAATTCAAAATAGAACACAATCATTTATTTCTCAGAAACAAAATGGACCCAAAAAGAAAAAGCACTGTTGCATAACCTTTCTTAGATGTTTAACATTATGGAGGGAGTGGAGACCAAAAAGAAAAGCAGGGGGTGTGCTATGCTGACAAATGGAATTGTTTTAAGATGGTCATACTATGGAGCATTTAGCTATTTGATTTAGAATTTTAGGACCACTTTAGGTAGCAAAGAAATATATTAAAAAAACGATTTAATAAAATATTGATTTGGGCCTATAGAAACGCATTGAATAACACATTCAAAAAGGACAGTCAAAAAAGAAATCATAAGAAACAAGGTTTTGAAGTGTATGTCCTAAATCTCGTCTATCATTTTTTTTAACTCAGGAAATATATGTACTGAATATATTTTTTTTTTACACATATTGAACCCCTTTTTTTGGGTAGGCACAAAACTACCTTAATACTTCCATTCGTTTTTTAAACCGGTTACCTTCAGATGAGTTCCGTGACATTTGTTGGGGTATCCACTTTCCATAGAGTGGTTAAATTAGTCAAACCGTTCGGACGCTTCAGACACAAAAAACTGATATCTCTAGCTTAAACTGGTGGATTTTGATGGGGATTTTTTGGTTTAGTAACTTAGATTGAAGCACAATCTATAAAAAGACTCCTGGGGTATGTGGCTAAGCCTTGGATGTGAAGGGTATTTGCTTGGCCTCTTTATTTATGGCACCATTTTTTACTGTGGGGCATTTTTAATGTTTTTCCAGGGAGCAGGTGCCTGTGAAGCACTGTCCACCCAAAGCCCTGAGGGTATGTCGATTAAAATAGAAATGGTGTCATGGTTGAGGCAGAGAGATGCAGGTGTGACCTGAACATCTGCTCGAAGCCACACACCTCATCCCTAAACCCTCTCTCTCTCTCTGCATGAACCCTGGCACTCTGTCCTCTATCCCTCGTCCTGAGCTTGGCAGGGGCACGGTGTGAATCTGGGCCTGTCGTGCCTATGTGCCCAATGTTTGAACAGACAATAGATAGGCAATGTGCTAGGACAGCTATGTTCGGTGTCCTTAGCCCCCGTTCCCACTCACCAGTCTGCTCCTTGCTGCCCTGGTTGAAGTCAGGCGTCATAGAGAGTTAACACAGGAGAGTCATCAGTATCCTTGGTGGTGTTCCAGGGCTCTTTTTTAAATCAAGTCACACAAATCAGTATTTCTCTTAACACCTGGAAAAATATTTGTGTCAGGAACCACATTAATATCATATAGCAATTTTCAGAGATTTGCAATGAGACTGCAGATAAGATGATCTGGAATAGCACACATATCTGTGATGATATGGTAAACCATCATAACAGCTGATGTGGGATGGGAAAAGGCGGTATGACATTCAGGGAGCTCTCATATGCCTGACTGTATTTGCCAATGCGATCTCCATGACTCACAAAGTTATGATGGATCAGAGCAAGTGGAATAGAAAAGGAATCACAAATGGTATGAATACACAACGTGTAAATGAGACAAACACTGTGTGAAACGTGATTTACTGGCGTAATACACACTGTGAGATAACTATGAATCACATGTTGCTAACAGTTGGCCATGGTATAGTTTGGATCACACTTCCCTCGTTTAACGTCCCTAATCTATTGATGGCAGAGCCAAGGGTACATCTGTATCTAATTTGAGTGGCAGATTTAATGAAATAATGTGTTATCAGATTTCATCACTGACAGTCCCAGCATTCACCCTCAGATAACGACCAAGCTTTTAATCCATCTAAATTAACAGATTTTCACAAAATATTTAATCAATTAATTTGTGGCAGGAGGAAATCTCTAATGTGATCTAGAAATTATCTAATTATGTGGGGTAAAAAGAGGTTGCCAACTTGCCATCACTTACAGATTGGGGGAAACCAGAACATGGTTAGCTTGAGATTCACATAGAGTTTGTAAGCATATTAGTAAACCATCCTCCCTCAAATTAAGAAAACTAAACATCTGATGAAATAAGTTCTGAAAAAATAATTGCAGAATACAGTTTTTTCTTGATTTAGCCACAATAGATTTTTTCTTAAATAAATAACTTCTTTTTTGTAAAGACATTTTTTGAAACATTAGACATACCCTAGTTCCCAATGTCATTGAATAAACATCATCAACCACTGATTCGCTGGACAAACAGTGAGTCAAGTCCTCCACTTCACATCCATAATCCTCATAACTAATATCCAATAATGTCCCTTTTGTAATTTCATCAGTTCGTCTCATTATGAAAAAATTGTTAGATCTGAGTCTCTTGTACATTGTCTTTCGAACTGGCCCGGATTAACAAAGGTTCGTGCGCCGAGCTGTGTATGGAGTTGATAGTGGAGACGTGGTTGTACGCAGACTTATAGGTGTTGTAGTGGTTCAGGTGCTCATGCTCCAGCGGGGGCAGATTCAGGTGGCCCTCCATGGCCGGCCCGCCTGTCACACAGTCCTCGTCTACATTGATGATCTCAATGGTGCGCTGTGGCGCATGGTGGTTCTGCTGGTGGTGCTGCTTCCTCATCTTGTAGAAGATGATTAGCATAACAGCGGCCATGAGGGTGATGGCCACGAAGCAGCCGATGATGATTTTGGTGGTCTTCATCACCTCATCCAGGCCGGTCATGGAGCTGTCGTTCAGGTCCGTGACAGGGATGGTAAAGGTCTTCTCTGTGGCCCGGGTGGAGAGGGGCATCCGGGCCGTTGTGGTGGTGGTGGAGGTGGACGACACAGTCTCCCAGGATCCGGCGGAGGGGGTGGGGCCCAACTTCTGCCACACGGTGGAGCGCCCCTCGTCGTGCACTGGCTCGATGGTCTCCACTGTTACTGTGGTAAAGTAGCTGAGGACGTTCTCTGTGGAAGACACGTTGAGAGTGGCAGATGCTGTGGTATTGCCTGCTGAGTTGCTTACCATGCAGGTGTAGGTTCCCGTGTCTTGCATGGTGACATTGGTGAAGTTGAGCGTGCCGTCGTTGAGCACAGAAATGCGGATCTTGTATGCACCGTGGGTCATGATGGAGCCATTGGGCGTAATCCAACTGACTGAGGTCAGAGAGCTGGCCCTGCACTTCAGCTCTGCAGCCATACCCTCTGTCACGTTCAGGTCCGCTGGTGGCTCCACAATAACAGGTGCGTAACAGTGGAAATAGTTCTGGTCCAGCTCACCTATGTAGCGTCCCTTGTGGCTGGCTGGGGAACTGCAGCGGGCACAGCAGCTGGTGTTGGCCGGCACCATCTCTTTGAGCCACCAGCTGAGCCACAGGATGTCACAGTTGCAGTTCCAGGGGTTGTGATGGAGGTGGACTCTCTCCAGGTGGTGCAGGGGGGTGAAGAGATCATGGGGCAGCAGGGTGAGGTTGTTGTGGGCCAGGTTGAGCTCCACCAGCGACTGCAGGTCGTCAAAGGAGTTCCTTTCAATGGTTTTGATCTGGGCATGCATCATCCACAGCTTCTGCAGATGGATCAACCCTTTGAAGGAGCCAGGTCTGATGACCGTCAGCTGGTTCCCTGACATCTCTAGCTCGTCCAGCTTGACCAGTGGGATGAGGTTGGGGATCTCCTTCAGATTGCACATGCCCAGGTTCAGGTAGCGCAGGTTGCCGAGGCCCTCGAAAGCCCCCTCTGAGATATACGAGAGGCGTTTGAGTTCCCCTAAATCCAGCCGCCGTAGCGAGGGCACCCTGTTGAACGCATACGAGGGAATGCTCTCGATGGGGTTGTTCCTCAGCCACAGCTCCTTGAGCTTGGAGAGGTACTCAAAGGCCCCATTGGGGATTGTGGTGAGGCGGTTGTCAAACAGCTCCAGAGTGTTGAGACTAGCCAGGCCGTTGAAGGCCCCAATCTCAATGTTTCGGATGTGGTTCTTGCTCAGCTGCAGGATCTCCAGGTGCCGCAGGTGCTTGAAGCTGTCCACCTTGATCACCTGGATGAGGTTCTCCTGCAGGTTCAGGTAGCGTGTGTTGGTGGATATGCCATCGGGGACCTCACGGAGCCCCCGCCGCGTACAGATCACCTTGCTGAACTGGTTGCTGCAGGAGCAGACAGAGGGGCAGGTCTGAGCGCGCACCAGGCCCGCCACCGCCAGGAGCTGGAGGGCTAGAAGCAGCACAAATAAAGGGTCGGACAGGGCCCGGTTCCACCTAGGACCTCTCATCGTCTGCTGCTGCCGAGAAGAGGTCATCTTGTTCAACATTCATAATTCATTGGCTGGGTCGTCCACTTTTCGGGAAGAGGCGGTGTTGGAGTTGGCTGAAACGAGAAAAGAACAGAGAGAGGAAGGATGGGTTAGAAGGGAGGAATGTAAATGCAAGCCCATCATGTATTATAATTTGTTTACAAGATAAAACCCAATATACACGTGATGTTTATAAGTGATGACATATTCATTGTAGCCTGTTAATGTGTTTCTTGTGCAAGGAGACATTACAAGGATAAACCATATATAATCTGTCTGAAAAAAAGGCTTCAGAAATCAATAGATACACACACACACACACACACACACACACACACACACACACTAAAACTCACATATTAACACCCACTGTGTGCCACAATATGAATAAGCGATGACCTTGGCAGTGTGTTTTATATACGTTTCTGTTTCTGAGTGTGTCGCCCCCTACACTCTCAATCTTAGTCACATAAAACAAAATCACAATATTACCTCCAACTTCTGTGCTGTATCTCTCCATTGGTTGGGAGGAGTGGGGGCAGGCACAGTCATGTCTGAGGCTGTGGTGTGAATTATATTTCACACTGGGGGGACATAAATAACAGGAAGCTTGCCACCCACCAGTCCTTCAATCAAGCTGCCATATCAGGAAACTTTGGATTGCATCTCGTAGTGATTTTTTATTTTATTTTTTATTTCACCTTTATTTAACCAGGTAGGCTAGTTGAGAACAAGTTCTCATTTGCAACTGCGACCTGGCCAAGATAAAGCATAGCAGTGTGAACAGACAACACAGAGTTACACATGGAGTAAACAATTAACAAGTCAATAACACAGTAGAAAAAAAGGGGGAGTCTATATACAATGTGTGCAAAAGGCATGAGGAGGTAGGCGAATAATTACAAATTTGCAGATTAACACTGGAGTGATAAATGATCAGATGGTCATGTACAGGTAGAGATATTGGTGTGCAAAAGAGCAGAAAAGTAAATAAATAAAAACAGTATAAAAACAGTATGGGAATGAGGTAGGTGAAAATGGGTGGGCTATTTACCAATAGACTATGTACAGCTGCAGCGATCGGTTAGCTGCTCAGATAGCTGATGTTTGAAGTTGGTGAGGGAGATAAAAGTCTCCAACTTCAGCGATTTTTGCAGTTCGTTCCAGTTACAGGCAGCAGAGTACTGGAATGAAAGGCGGCCAAATGAGGTGTTGGCTTTAGGGATGATCAGTGAGATACACCTGCTGGAGCGCGTGCTACGGATGGGTGTTGCCATCGTGACCAGTGAACTGAGATAAGGCGGAGCTTTACCTAGCATGGACTTGTAGATGACCTGGAGCCAGTGGGTCTGGCGACGAATATGTAGCGAGGGCCAGCCGACTAGAGCATACAAGTCGCAGTGGTGGGTGGTATAAGGTGCTTTAGTGACAAAACGGATGGCACTGTGATAGACTGCATCCAGTTTGCTGAGTAGAGTGTTGGAGGCCATTTTGTAGATGACATCGCCGAAGTCGAGGATCGGTAGGATAGTCAGTTTTACTAGGGTAAGCTTGGCGGCGTGAGTGAAGGAGGCTTTGTTGCGGAATAGAAAGCCGACTCTTGATTTGATTTTCGATTGGAGATGTTTGATATGAGTCTGGAAGGAGAGTTTGCAGTCTAGCCAGACACCTAGGTACTTATAAATGTCCACATATTCAAGGTCGGAACCATCCAGGGTGGTGATGCTAGTCGGGCATGCGGGTGCAGGCAGCGATCGGTTGAAAAGCATGCATTTGGTTTTACTAGCGTTTAAGAGCAGTTGGAGGCCACGGAAGGAGTGCTGTATGGCATTGAAGCTCGTTTGGAGGTTAGATAGCACAGTGTCCAATGACGGGCAGAAAGTATATAGAATGGTGTCGTCTGCGTAGAGGTGGAACAGGGAATCGCCCGCAGCAAGAGCAACATCATTGATATATACAGAGAAAAGAGTCGGCCCGAGAATTGAACCCTGTGGCACCCCCATAGAGACTGCCAGAGGACCGGACAGCATGCCCTCCGATTTGACACACTGAACTCTGTCTGCAAAATAATTGGTGAACCAGGCAAGGCAGTCATCCGAAAAACCGAGGCTACTGAGTCTGCCGATAAGAATATGGTGATTGACAGAGTCGAAAGCCTTGGCAAGGTCGATGAAGACGGCTGCACAGTACTGTCTTTTATCGATGGCGGTTATGATATCATTTAGTACCTTGAGTGTGGCTGAGGTGCACCCGTGACCGGCTCGGAAACCAGATTGCACAGCGGAGAAGGTACGGTGGGATTCGAGATGGTCAGTAACCTGTTTGTTGACTTGGCTTTCGAAGACCTTAGATAGGCAGGGCAGGATGGATATAGGTCTATAACAGTTTGGGTCCAGGGTGTCTCCCCCTTTGAAGAGGGGGATGACTGCGGCAGCTTTCCAATCCTTGGGGATCTCAGACGATATGAAAGAGAGGTTGAACAGGCTGTTAATAGGGGTTGCGACAATGGCGGCGGATAGTTTCAGAAATAGAGGGTCCAGATTGTCAAGCCCAGCTGATTTGTACGGGTCCAGGTTTTGCAGCTCTTTCAGAACATCTGCTATCTGGATTTGGGTAAAGGAGAACCTGGAGAGGCTTGGGCGAGGAGCTGCGGGGGGGGGGCGGAGCTGTTGGCCGAGGTTGGAGTAGCCAGGCGGAAGGCATGGCCAGCCGTTGAGAAATGCTTATTGAAGTTTTCGATAATCATGGATTTATCGGTGGTCGTTTGACTGCGGCTCCGTGGCGGATACAGGCAATGAGGCAGTGATCGCTGAGATCCTGGTTGAAGATAGCGGAGGTGTATTTGGAGGGCCAGTTGGTCAGGATGACGTCTATGAGGGTGCCCTTGTTTACAGAGTTAGGGTTGTACCTGGTGGGTTCCTTGATGATTTGAGTGAGATTGAGGGCATCTAGCTTAGATTGTAGGACTGCCGGGGTGTTAAGCATATCCCAGTTTAGGTCACCTAACAGAACAAACTCTGAAGCTAGATGGGGGGCGATCAATTCACAAATGGTGTCCAGGGCACAGCTGGGAGCTGAGGGTGGTTGGTAGCAGGCGGCAACAGTGAGAGACTTATTTCTGGAGAGAGTAATTTTCAAAATTAGTAGTTCGAACTGTTTGGGTATGGACCTGGAAAGTATGACATTACTTTGCAGGCTATCTCTGCAGTAGACTGCAACTCCTCCCCCGTTTGGCAGTTCTATCTTGACAGAAGATGTTATAGTTGGGTATGGAAATCTCTGAATTTTTGGTGGCCTTCCTGAGCCAGGATTTAGACACGGCAAGGACATCAGGGTTAGCAGAGTGTGCTAAAGCAGTGAGTAAAACAAACTTAGGGAGGAGGCTTCTGATGTTGACATGCATGAAACCGAGGCTTTTTCGATCACAGAAGTCAACAAATGAGGGTGCCTGGGGACATGCAGGGCCTGGGTTTACCTCCACATCACCCGCGGAACAGAGAAGGAGTAGTATGAGGGTGCGGCTAAAGGCTATCAAAACTGGTCGCCTAGAGCGTTGGGGACAGAGAATAAGAGGACCGGGTTTCTGGGCAATAGAATATATTCAGGGCATAATGCACAGACAGGGGTATGGTGGGGTGCGGGTACAGCGGAGGTAAGCCCAGGCACTGGGTGATGATGAGAGAGGTTGTATCTCTGGACGTGCTGCTTGTAATGGTTGAGGTCACCGCATGTGTGGGAGGTGGGACAAAGGAGGTAACAGGGGTATGAAGAGTGGAACTAGGGGCTCCATTGTGAACTAAAACAATTATAACTAACCTAAACAACAGTATACAAGGCATATTGACATTTGAGAGAGACATACAGCGAGGCATACAGTAATCACAGGTGTTGAATTGGGAAAGCTAGCTAAAACAGTAGGCGAGGCTAATCAGCTAGCACAACAAACAGCAGGTAAAATGGCGTTGACTAGGCAACGGGGCCGACAGATAAAACAAACAAGCGGAATGGGGTACCGTGATTAATGGACAGTCCAGCGTGCGTCAGCTATGTAGCCAAGAGATCAGTGTCCAGGGGGCAGCGGTGGATGGGCAGGGAAGCTGGACTGGCGAGTGTTATCCAGGTTAAAAAAACTAACAATGACTAAATAGCTTGTAGCTAGTTAGCTGGTTAGCGTCTGGAGGTTCTTGAGTGTGTTCTAAAAAATTAAAAATAATAGCGATTCCGTATCACATTGGGTGAGGCAGGTTTCCGGAAGGTATAAACAAATAAAAAATCAAATAGAGATAGAAAGTAAATATGAGTCCACAGAGTGTTTGGGACGCGGTGATTCAGACGGTTAGCAGGCCTGTGCTAACAAGCTAACAGTTCGTAGGCCCGGGCTAGACAAGGTAGCAGTTAGTGGACCGGAGCTAGACAAGCTAGCAGTTAGCAGGCCGAATTAGCAAGCAGGGAGATAGCGAGGGCTAGAGAGTTAGCCTTTGGGGGACGTCGCGATGGGGTGAGTCTGTTTATTCCTCTTCCTGCGGTGAGATCGATAGACCGGTCCTGGGCCCGGGTATTCTAGCCCAGGAGTATGCTACAGGTGCTCTGGCCGGGCTAGCTTCAGGCTAAGTGGGTGGAAACGCTAGCCAGGGGTAATCATCCGGCGTTGCAGTTTAGCTAGATAGCTAGTTGTGAAGATCCAGCTGAGAAATGTTCCGTTTGCGGTGGGAATCCGGGGATGAAAAATAAATAGGTCCGTTGTGCTCTGGTTAGAGTCGCGTTGTTCGAACTGGCGAGAGCTTTCCGGGCTAAAGGTTAGCTGATGACCGGTTAGCTGAAGACCGCTAGCATAGCTGGCTAGCTTCAGTTGAGGGGTTCCGGTTCCGAAGTAAAAATAGCTACATTGGGTGAGGCGGGTTGCAGGAGAGTATTTGGAAGCTTAGGTTTAGCAAAATGTTTTTAAAGAGGTATGCGAAGAAAAATATGTAAAAAAACGAAAAAGAAGCGATGTATACAGGGACAGAACGACAGGACGACTTACTGCTACGCCATCGTGATGCTCAGATGTATGTATGTGGCAGGACTGTGAAAAGTCAGAGGCACAAAAATAGCAGGGAATGATGATTTGTCTGTATCATATGTCATGCTGTTAGGTGATGTGTGTGCTGTACTATGCTGTAGAACCCTTTGAAGAACAATTTTTGGAATCCAGGTTGAACAATTTGGTTCCAGGTATGATCCTTTTTGGTTCCATGTTGAACCCTGTCAACAGAGGGTAGTACATGGAACCCACAAGGTGTCTGCCTGGAACCAAAAAGGTTTCTCATTTGGGGACAGCCAAAGAACCATCCTGACACCCTTTTTTCTAAGAGTGTACTTCAATGACACTTGACTTCAGTGGTGCAACCTACAGCATTTATGAGGGAGCCACACTAGTGCACTTAAAGAATCAAAAATTGTATTTGTCACATGCGCCGAATACAACAGATGTAGGCGTTACCGTGAAATTCTAACTTACAAGCACATAACTTCTTATGGCTGGGGGCAGTATTGAGTAGCTTGGATGAATAAGGTGCTCAGATGTGCCCAGAGTAAACTGCCTGCTACTTAGTCCCAGTTGCTAATATATGCATATATGGTATATATATATATATATATGGTATATTTGGATAGAAAACACTCTGAAATTTCTAAAACAGTTTGAATGATGCCTGTGAGTATAACAGAACTCATATGGCAGGCAAAAACATGAGAAAAAATCTAACCAGGAAGTGGGAAATCTGAGGTTGGTCGTTTTTCAACTCATTCCCTATTGAAGATACAATGGGATATTGGTCAGGTTGCACTTCCTAAGGCTTCCATTAGATGTCAAAAGTATTTAGAACCTTGTTTGATGCTTCTACTGTGAAGTGGGGGCGAATGAGAAGGGAATGAGTCAGAGGTCAGCCAGAATGCATTGAGCTCGTGACGCTCGTTCACGTGAGAGCGAGCTCTGTTCCATTGCTTTTCTACAGACAAAGGACTAAGCATGCAACCCTGCGTTGCCCCAATGTTGAGGATCAGTAAGGCAGATGTGTTGCTGACTACCCTTACCACCTGGGATTGGCCCGTCAGGAAGTTCAGGATCCAGTTGAAGAGGGAGGTGTTTAGTCCCAGGGTTCTTAGCTTAGTGATGAGCTTTGTGGGCACTATGGTCTAGAATGCTGAGCTGTAGTCAATAAACAGCATTCTCATATACAGTTGAAATCGGAACTTTACATACACCTTTTCCAAATACATTTAAACTCAGTTTTTCACAATTCCTGACATTTAATCCTAGTAAAAATTCCCTGTCTTAGGTCAGTTAGGATCACCACTTTATTTTAAGAATGTGAAATGTCAGAATAATAGTAGAGATAATGATTTTGTCCCATAACTCCTGACAGAGCTAGTGTAACTGAGTCAGGTTTGTATGCCTCCTTGCTCGCACAAGCTTTTTCAGTTCTGCCCACAAATTTTCTCAAGGATTGAGGTCGGGGCTTTGTGATGGCCACTCCAATAGCTTGACTTTGTTGTCCTTACACAATTTAGCCTGAACTTTGGAAGTATGCTTGGGGTCAATATCCATTTGGAAGACCCATTTGCGACCAAACTGAATGTCTTGAGATGTTGCTTCAATATATCCACATAATTTTCCTTTCCTCATGATGTCATGTATTTTGTAAAGTGCACCAGTTCCTCCTGCAGCAAAGCAACCCCACAACATGATGCTGCCACCCGCGTGCTCCACGGTTGGGATGGTGCTCTTCAGCTTGCAAGCATCCCCCTTTTTCCTCCAAACATAACGATGGTCATTATGGCCAGACATTTCTATTTTTGTTTCATCAGACCAGAGGACATTTCTCCAAAAAGTACGATCTTTGTCCCCATGTGCAGTTACAAACCGTAGTCTGGCTTTTTTTATGGCAGTTTTGGAGCAGTGGATTTTTCCTTTCTGAGCAGCCTTTCAGGTTATGTCGATATAGATACTGTTGTACCTGTTTCCTCCAGCGTCTTCAGAAGGTCCTTTGCTGTTGTTCTGGGATTGATTTGCACTTTTCGCACCAAAGTACCTTCATCTCTAGGAGACAGAACGCATCTCCCTCCTGAGCGGTATAACGGCTGCGTGGTCCCATGGTGTTTATACTTGCATACTATTGTTTGTAGAGATGAACGTGGTACCTTCAGGCGTTTGGAAATTGCTCCCGAGGATGAACCAGACTTGTGGAGGTCTACAATTTTCTTTCTGAGGTCTTGGCTGATTTCTTTGGATTTTCCCATGATGTAAAGCAAAGAGGCACTGAGTTTGAAGGTAGGCCTTGAAATACATTCACAGGTACACTTCCAATTGACTCAAATTATGTCAATTAGCATATCAGCATCTTCTAAATCCATGACATCATTTTCTGGAATTTTCCAAGTTGTTTAAAGTCACAGTCAACTTAGTGTATGTAAACTGCTGACCCACTGGAATTCTGATACAGTGAATTATAAGTGAAATAATCGGTCTGTAAACAATTATTGGAAAAATTACTTGTGTCATAAACAAAGTAGATGTCCTAATCGACTTGCCAAATCTTTAGTTTGTTAACTAGAAATGTGTGGAGTGGATTAAAAACGAGTTTTAATGACTCCAACCTAACTGTATGTAAACTTCTGACTTCAACTGTAAATATGTGTAACAACCCTCAACAAGTGAATGTGTAATTACACATTCCTGGTACCAATTGCGTAATAACTGATTTCAAAACAACCCTATTACCATGTAAGTAGAGTACAACCTATGTAACAACTATGTTGTTGTAACATAGTAATAGTGGCAACTTAATTTAAAGTGTTACCCAAATCAAATAATACATAAATGATAATTTGTTATATTATTAATAATATATAATCTCCAGGTTCATCTGCTGTAAATAATTGGTGTCTAGTAACATATTGTCCAATGAAGACAGCAAACATTCGCATAAACATGTTTGAGAAAGTAATCCCTCTTTCAGAAATACAGAATTATAGTAGCATAAAACAATATTTACAACATAATACAATATTGTTATTTCAGGGAATAACGTGGCTCGATCCAGTGCAGCATAAGCATTCCATTTTGTGATCTAGATCTGAGGATATAAATCAGATGGATTGTTGCCCCAATGGTAGCGGGGGCGTGAGTAAATTACATTTCCTATTGAGTCACTTGACAGTGAGTCACTTTGTTATTTTAATTCAGAATCAGGGGAGAAAGAAGCAGAGGAGGAGAGGAAAGAAACCACTAAAAAGATTGATGTCTGACAAGTATTTTCTCTCCTCTGACTTTGAGGAGGTGGTGAGTTATATAACCATAGTCTCTACTGGTGAATAAAATAAAATACAAGTATAATGTGTACACTGGCTTGCGAATGTATTCACCACCCTTGGCATTTTTCCTATTACAACCTGGAATTAAAATAGATTTTTGGGAGGTTTGTATCATTTGATTTACACAACATGCCTACCACTTTGAAGATGCTAAATGTTTTCTATTGTGAAACAAACAAGAAATAAGACAAAAAAAACAGAAAACTTGAGCGTGTATAACTATTCACCCCCCCCAAAGTCAATACTTTGTAGAGCCAACTTTTGCAGCAATTATAGCTGCAAGTCTTTTGGTATATGTTTATTTATTAAGCTTGGCACATCTAGCTGCTGGGATTTTGACCATTCTTCAAGGCAAAACTGCTCCAGCTCCTTCAAGTTGGATGGGTTCCGCTGGTGTACAGCAATCTCGTTCCACATATTCTCAATTGGATTGAGGATTGTTTCCTCTAGCATTTTCACAAGGTCCTTTACTGAACACGTCTCCTTCTTGAGCGGTATGGCGGCTGTGTGGTGCCATGGTGTTTATACTTGCGTACTATTGTTTGTAAAGATGAACGTGAAAGCTTCAGGCGTTTGGAAGTTGATCCCAGGGTTGAACCAGACTTGTGGAGGTCTACAATTTATTTCTGATGTCTTGGCTGATTTCTTTTGATTTTCCAATGATATCAAGCAAAAAGGCACTGAGTTTGAAGGTAGGTGTAATGATCTTCTTCATCTGATGAGGAGTATGAAAGATCAGACCAAAACGCAGCGTGGTAAGTGTCCATTTTAATGAAATATACTGAACACTAAATAGAAAAGAACAAGAGGAATAAATAAATAAATAAATAAAAACCGAAACGGTCCCGTATGGTGCAAACAATGAAACGGAAAACAACTACCCACAAACACCAGGTGGGAACAGGCTACCTAAGTATGGTTCTCAATCAGAGACAACGATTGACAGCTGCCTCTGATTGGGAAACATACCAGGGCAAACACATAGAACTATAACACATAGAACAAAAACATAGAATGCCCACCCCAACTCACGCCCTGACCAAACTAAAATAGAGACATAAAAAGGAACTAAGATCAGGACGTGAGATTAGGCCTTGAAATTTATCCACAGGTACACTTCCACTTAACTCAAATGATGTCAATAAGCCTATCAGAAGCTTCCAAAGCCCCGACAGAATTTTCTGGAATTTTCCAAGCTGTTAAAGGCACAGTCAACTTAGTGTATGTAAATTTCTTACCCACTGGAATTGTGATACAGTGAATTATAAGTGAAAACATTTGTATGTAAACAATTGTTGGAACAATTACTTGATTCATGCACGAAGTAGATGTCCTAACCGACTTGCCAAAAATATAGTTTGTTAAAAACCTCTTTGGGCTGCAATCCCGTTAACGGGATGATAAGACAACAGCCAGTGAAAGTGCAGGGCGCCAAATTCAAAACAACAGAAATCTCATAATTAAAATTCCTCAAACATACATGTATCTTATACCGTTTTAAAGGATGTCTTGTTGTTAATCCCACCACAGTGTCCGGTTTCAAATATGCTTTTCAGCGAAAGCACCACAAACGATTATGTTAGGTCACCACCAAACCACAATAAACACACCCATTTTTCCAGGCAAAGAGAGGAGTCACAAAAAGCACAAATAGAGATAAAATTAATCACTAACCGTTGATGATCTTCACCAGAATGCACTCCCAGGAATTACAGGTCCACAATAATTGCTTGATTTGTTCAATAATGTCCATTATTTCTATCCAATTAGCTACTTTTGTTAGTGCGTTTGGTACACCTATCCAAACGCTGGTGCTGGTTGACCATTTTTTCGGACAAAAACTTCAAAAAGTTATATTACAGGTCGAAGAAACATTTCAAACTAAGTACAGAATCAATCATTAGGAGGTTTTTATCATAAATCCTCAATAAAGTTCCAACCGGAGAATTCCTTTGTGTCTTGAGGAGGAACGGAACGCAGGAAGATATCATGCGGTATGCGCGTGACCTGGAACTGGCTCTCTGCCAGTAGTCAGACTCATGCCCCTCTTATTCAGTCCCACAACACAGTAGAAGCCTCATTTCAATTTCTATAGATGGTGACATCTAGTGGAAGCCCTAGGAAGTGAATCTTCATTCATATCGCAATGGGATTTCAATAGGGAATGGTTCGAAAATATACCAACCTCAGATTTCTCACTTCCTGTTCGGATTTCTTCTCAGATTCTTGCCTGCCATATGAGTTCTGTTATACTCACATACATCATTCAAACAGTTTCAGAAACTTAAGAGTGTTTTCTATCCAATACCAATAATATGCATATATTAGCAACTGAGACTGAGGAGCAGGCCGTTTACTCTGGGCACCTTTCATCCAAGCTACTCAATAGTGCCCCTGCAGCCTTAACAAGACATTTGTGGAGTGGTTGAAAAACAAGTTTTAATGACTCCAATCTAAGTGTATGTAAACTTATGATTTCAACTGTAGGTGTTCCTTTTGTCCAAATCAATCAAATCAAAAAGTTTATTTGTCACGCGCACCGAATACAACAGGTGAAATGCTTACTTACAGGCTCTAACCAATAGTGCAAAAAAAGTATTAGGTGAACAATAGGTAGGTAAAGAAATAAAACAACAGTAAAAAGACAGGCTATATACAGTAGCGAGGCTACATACAGACACCGGTTAGTCAGGCTGATTGAGGTAGTATGTACAGTACATGTAGATATGGTTAAAGTGACTATCCATATATGATGAGCAGAGAGTAGCAGTAGCGTAAAAGAGGGGGTTGGCAGGCGGTGGGTGGGACACAATGCAGATAGCCCGGTTAGCCAATGTGCGGAAACACTGGTTGGTCGGCCCAATTGAGGTAATATGTACATGAATGTATAGTTAAAGTGGCTCTGGATATATGATAAACAGACAGTAGCAGCAGCGTAAAAAGAGGGGTTGGGGGGGCGTTGGGGGGAACACAATCCAAATAGTCCATGTAGCCATTTGATTACCTGTTCAGGAGTCTTATGGCTTGGGGGTAAAACTGTTGAGTAGCCTTTTTGTCCTAGACTTGGCTCTACGATACCGCTTGCCATGTGGTAGTAGAGAGAACAGTCTATGACTGGGGTGGCTGAGGTCTCTCTAGTTTGTTTTTGATGTGGACACCAAGGAACCTGAAGCTCTCAACCTGCTCAACTACAGCCCCGTCGATGAGAATGGGGATGTGCTCGGTCCTCCTTTCCTGTAGTCCACAATCATCTCCTTAGTCTTGGTTACGTTGAGGGATAGGTTATTATTCTGGCACCACCCGGCCAGGTCTCGTCGTTGTCGGTGAACAGGCCTACCGCTGTTGTGTCATCTGCAAACTTAATGTTGGAGTTGTGTCTGGCCATGCAGTCATGGGTGAACAGGGAGTACAGGAGGGGACTGAGTATGCACCAGTACACTGGGAGCTCCAGTGTTGAGGATCAGTGTGGCAGATGTGTCGCTACCTACCCTCACCACCTGGGGGCTGCCCGTCAGGAAGTCCAGGATCCAGTTGCAGAGGGAGGTGTTTAGTCCAGTGGTCCTTAGCTTGGTGATGAGCTTTGAGGGCACTATGGTGTTGAACGCTGTCACATTCTCACATCGGTGTTTCTTTTGTCCAGGTGGGAAAGGGCAGTGTGGGAAAGGGCATTGTGTAGTGCAATAGAGATTGCATCATCTGTTGGGCGGTATGCAAATTGGAGTGGGTTTAGGATTTCTGGGATAACGGTGTTGATGTGAGCCATTACCAACCTTTCAAAGCCCTTCATGGCTACGGACGTGAGTGCTACAGGTCTGTAGTCATTTAGGCAGTTTGCCTTTGCGTTCTTGGGCACAGGGACTATGGTGGTCTGCTTGAACCACGTTGGTATTACAGACTCAATCAGGGACATGTGGAAAATGTCAGTGAAGACATCTGCCAGTTGGTCAGCACATGCCCGGAACACACGTCCTGGTAATCCGTCTGGCCCGGCAGCCTTGTTTATGTTTGTCCTGTTTAAAGGTATTACTCACGTCGGCTACTGAGGGCGTGATTACACAGTCATCCGGAACAGCTGATGCTCTCATGCATGCCTCAGTGTTGCTTGCCTCGAAGCGATTTAGCTCGTCGGGTAGGCTTGTGTCACTGGGCAGCTCGCAGCTGTGCCTCCCTTTGTCGTCTGTAATACTTTGTAAGCTATGCCACATAAAAAAGCAAAGCTATGCCGCTATGCCACGAGCGACGGAGCCGTGTAGTATGATTCAATCTTAGCCCTGTTTTGACGCTTTGCCTGTTTGATGGTTCGTTTGAGGGCATAGCAGGATTTCTTGTAAGCTTCCGCGTTAGAATCCCACACCTTGAAAACGGCAGCTCTACCCTTTAGCTCAATGCGAATGTTGCCTGTAATCCATGGATTCTGGTTAGGGTATGTACGTACTGTCACTGTGGGGAGGACATCCTCTATGCACTTATTGATAAACCAGTGACTGACTCCTCAATGCCATCAGAAGAATCCCGGAACATGTTCCAATCTGTGATAGAAAAACAGTCCTGTAGTTTAGCATCTGCTTTATCTGACCACTTTTATATAGACCGAGTCACTGGTGCTTCCTGCTTTAATTTTTGCTTGTAAGCAGGAATCAGGAGGATAGAGTTGTGGTCGGATTTACCAAATGGAGGGCGAGGGAGAGCTTTGTACAGGTCTCTATGTGTGGAGTACAGATGATCTAGAATTTTTTTTCTCTGGTTGCACACTTAACATGTTGATGGAAATTTGGTAGAACTGCATTAAAGTCTCCGGCCACTAGGATCACCGCCTCTGAGTGAGTGGTTTCCTGTTTGCTTATTTCTTTATACAGCTGACTGAGTGCGGTCTTAGTGCCAGCATCTGTCTATGGTGATAAATAAACAGCCACGAAAAGTATAGCTGAAAACTCTCTAGGCAAGTAGTGTGGCCTGCTATTTATCACAACATACTATACTTCAGGCGAGCAAAATCTAGAGACTTCCTTAGATTTCGTGCACCAGCTGTTGTTTACAAATATGCACATACCCCCCCCCCCCCCGTCTTGACAGAGTATGCTGTTCTATCTTGCCGGTGCAGCGTATATCCCGCTAGCTGAATATTCATGTCGTCATTCAGCCACTATTCCGTGAAACATAGGATATTACAGTTTTTGATGTCCCATTGGTAGGATATTCGTGATCGTACCTCGTCTAGTTTATTGTCCAATGATTGCATGTTGGCGAGTAGTGTTGACAGTAACAGCAGCTTTCCCATCCTGACCAGGCATCCGGCTCTTTGTCCTCTATACCTGCATCTCTTCCTCTTGCAAATACCCCCTTGATGTCGGTCCTGTGGGGTGTTTGCTTGAAGAAAATAATATTAGTCTGTCCTGATATCCCAAAGCTCTTTTTTGCCGTAAGATACGGTTGCAGAAACATTATGTACAAAATAAGTTACAAATAAAGTTTAAAAAACACATAATAGCACAATTGAATGGACACCCGTAAAACTGCTGCAATTTCTGCTGCCAGTGAGTGCTATGGGGAGGTAGACATTTAGGCAGGTTACTTTGACTTTCTTATGCACAGGGACTATGGGGGTCTGCTTGAAACATGTAGGTATTACAGACTCGGTCAGGGAGAGGTTGACAATGTCAGTGAAGACACTTGCAGATGGTGCTCTGAGTACACATCCTGCTCTCAGTACATGCATGCTCTGAGTTTTTTTAATTTATTTTTTATTTTACTAGGCAGGTCAGTTAAGAACAAATTCTTATTTTCAATGATGGCCTAGGAACAGTGGGTTAACTGCCTGTTCAGGGGCAGGACGACAGATTTGTACCTTGTCAGCTCGGGGATTTGAACTTGCAACCTTTCGGTTACTAGTCCAACGCTCTAACCACTAGGCTACCCTGCCGCCCCTTAGCTACAGTGCATTCTCCACTGTGTGTGTCCAGCCATAGGGCTAGCTCTGGAACAAAATACTTCAGTTTTTTTGCTGGAGGATGGGTGGGCTATTACTGTAACTACCAATTAATTGCATGATTACCAAGACCAATAATTATTTAATTACCAAACTCCAATTCTGATCAGCCCAAAGCCTGAGGGTGGACATAGTGGTTTTTCTGTGCAGGGAACCAGGCAAATGTGACAGGGATCACACACAAGGCTGAAAATCACATTCCATTAAAGCTAATGGATCTAATTTGTTGGAATAAATGCCATGCAGAAAGGAATTGACCATGGGTAGAATTTAGTGTGACTTTATTTTGGGTTGCCTGGTTTCTCTCTCAGAACTTATTGGTTACCATGGCCTGTGGATTGACAGTGTATTGGAGGTGAATATTGGGGGGATAATTTCAGTGCAATACATTATTATGTAAGCTTTTTTCCAATAGATACAGTAAGACTCACTTCCTACACACCACAATTTATATTAGTAACTACTTTAAAATCACCCCATAGACAGCTGTGTCCGTTATATCCTTATGCAATGACATTCTCCACTTTTTTCCTCATCCCCACATTATCCACCAATAGAGAATTGAAATAAATTCAACAAAGAAATCAGAGGTACACAATCCAATTCATGACAAGGGAGAAAATAAGATGAAGTTGATTTACGAAGCAATCCATCTCCTCGCTGACAATGCAAGCAGTGAAATTGGATTTAGAGCAAGGAGGGAATTAGATGGAGAGCAGGGGAAACGGCTAAATCGTGACTCAGATCGGCACCGATATCTGTTAATTTCCTGTGTAGCTGACAATAGGGAGAACATACTGTAGCGACCCGCACAGACAGCTGTGTGTTATGTGCTAGGCTAGGAGGTGGTTGTGTTGTACTGACCAGTACCCGGTGTTCGCGGGGTCCGACATGTCAATCAACCTGCTATCTGCCAATCACGGGAATGCCTGGAATGTTCTGATGCCGGGCATCCTGGTGGTTGGCGGAGTGGCGTGGAGGGGGGGTTGGGCATTGGAAGTTAAGACCAGGTTCAGCCTTTGTTCTCTCTCTCTTACGTCTGGGCTTCACAAGAGAAGGTCACGATTGGCTTGTGGGTTATCTGTCATCTATTTGGCGTGTGCTACGGCCCAAACAGTAGCCTGTGTAAAGTTGGTTCAATAAACCGTCAATTCGCAAACTCAAGCCTCTGTCTGGACAATTGTTCATTTATGATCTAGTCAGGTCATTACAATACCAACATAAGCTTTCAGTAGTTGAAAACATGCCATTTCTATCATGAATGGAAAAGGGCTCCATAATGTCAACAATGAGGCCATTCCAGAGAGATATGATACGAAGCAAGCTAGATCTACGCAGGGTTTTCTAAATCTAACCAGTTTCAGTTGACTTCACATTCCAGCTCAGGCTTCATTGGTAATACGATGGTAGATATTCTTCTTCCACCTGCCGCTAACTCTAGGAGGCTTGTAACTGCACATGCCCGTCGCACATTGCTAGTCGAATGCCAAACTCTTCATTGAGACAATATGAAACAATAATCCATGGGCGAGTCAGTGCCACATTTTCAGTTATGCTGAAATCAAAATGAAAGAAATGTTATCTTGCAAATTCAGCAAACTATGGTGTGAAATAGACTTTTAGAAGTGCAGTCTTTATTTTATTAATCCTCGTTAATGACGTCTTTGGTGTGCTTTGGTGTGTTTATCAATGCACAAGCATCTTTTTTCTCAAGTCGTACAAAAGTGTTACATTGCGTGAAGTTTAAAATTCATTCTGTCATTACTATACTGAACAAAAATATAAACCCAACATGTAAAGTGTTGGTCCCATGTTTCATGAGCTTAAATAAAAGATCCCAGTAATGTTCCATACGTACAAAGTATGTATTCCTCTACATGTTTTTACAGAACTTTGTTTACATCCCAGTTCCTGAACATTTCTCCTTTGCAAAGATAATCCATCCACCTGAAGGTGTGGCATATCAAGAAGCGGATTATACAACATAATCATTACACAGGTGCACCTTGTGCTGGGGTCAAAAAAAGTGCAGTTTTGTCACACAATGCAACAGATGTCTCAAGTTTTGAGGGAGCCTGGAATTGGCTTTAGGAATGTCCAGTAGAGCTGTTGTAAGATAATTCAATGATTATTTCTCTACCATAAGCTGCCTCCAACGTCGTTTTAGTGAATTTGGCCTCACAAAAGCAGACCACATTTAACCACGCCTCCACATACAGCTTCTTCACCAGAGGGATCGCCTGAGACCAACCATCTAAACAGCTGATGACACTGTGGGTTTGCACAACCAAAGAATTTCTGCACAAACTGTCAGAAACCGTCTGCCTCAAGGAAGCTCATCTGTGTGCTCGTCATCCTAACAAGGGCTGATCCATTATTTATTTTAGACAGGTCTAAAGAAGTATGATATGAAGAAAATGTAGTCGTTTTCAGAGAACAGAATAGCATACTCTGAGTTTTACGAAGATCGAATCGTACTACACCAGCTCCAGAGAAACACAGTCGAGAGCTGCCCAGTGACACGAGCCTACCAGACGAGCTAAACGTCTCCTATGCTCGCTTCGAGACAAATAACACAGAAAAGTGCACGAGAGCACAAGCTGTTCCGGACGACTGTGTGGTCACGCTCTCCGCAGCCGATTTGAGTAAGACCTTTAAACAGGTCAACATTCACAAGGCCGCAGGGACAGACGGATTACCAGGACGTGTATTGTGAACATGCACTGACCAACTGGCAAGAGTCTTCACTGACATTTTCAACCTCTCCCCGTCTGAGTCTGTAATACCAACATGTTTTAAGCAGACCACCATAGTCCCTGTGACCAAGAACACCAAGGCAACATGCCTAAATGACTACCGACCTGATGCACTCATGTCTGGAGCCATGAAGTACTTTTAAAGGCTGGTAATAGCTCCCATCAACACCATCATCCCAGAAACCGTAGACCCTCTCCAATTTGCATAGTTCCCAAACAGATCCTCAGATGATGCAATCTCTATTGCACTCCACACTGCCCTTTCCCACCTGTAAAAAAATAACACCTATGTGAGAATGCTATTCATTGACTACAGCTCAGCGTTCAACACCATAGTGCCCTCAAAACTCATCAATAAGCTTAGGACAATGCGACTAAACATCTACCTCTGCAACTGGATGCTGGACTTCCTGACGGGCCGCCCCAGGTGGTAAGGGTATTTAACAACACATCTGCCATGCGGATCTCAACACAGGGGCCCCTCAGGGGTGCATGCTCAGTCCCCTCCTGTACTTCCTGTTCACCTATGACTGCAAAGCCAGGCACAACTCCAACACCATCAGTAAATTTGCCGCTGCAACAACAGTGGTAGGCCTGATCACTGACAAAGATGAGACAGCCTATAGGGAGGAGGTCAGAGACCTGGCCGTGTGGTGCCAGGACAACAACCTCTCTCTCAACGTGATCAAGACAAAGGAGATGATTGTGGATTACAGGAAAAAGGGGACTGAGCAAGCCCCCATTCTCATTGATGGGGCTGCAGTGGAGCAGGTTGAGAGCTTCAAGTTCCTTGGTGTCCACCTCATCAACAAACTAACATGGCCCAAGCACACCAAGACAGTCATGAAGAGGGCACGACAACCTATTCCCCTCAGAAAACTGAAAAGATTTGGCATGGGTCCTCAGATCCTCAAAAGGTTCTAGAGCTGCACCATCGAGAGCATCCTGACTGGTTGCATCACTGTCTGGTATGGCAACTGCTCGGCCTCCGACCGCAAGGCACTACAGAGGGTAGTGCGAACGGCTCATGACCTCACTGGGGCCAAGCTTCCTGCCATCCAGGACCTCTATACCAGGCGGTGTCAGAGGAAGGCCCTAACATTTGTCAAAAACTCTAATCACCCTAGTCATAGACTCTTCTCTCTGCTACTGCATGACAAGCGATACCAGAGCGCCAAGTCTAGGTCCAAGAAGCTTCTGAACAGCTTCTACCCCCAAGCCATAAGACTCCTGAAGATCAAGTCAAATGGCTACCCAGACTATTTGCAGTGCCCACCCCTCACCCACTCTTTACACTACTGCTACTCTGTTGTCATCTATGCATAATCACTTTAATAACTCTACCTACATGTACATACTAATATATATAATAGAATATACTAGAAAGGATATTTCCTCCAAACGATTTGAGGGAGACAATATTGAAACATCAATCCATGGGGAAGTCAGTGTCACATTTTCTGCTGAAATCAAAACTAAAGAAATGTTATCTTGTAAAATTCAGCAAACTATGGTGTGAAATAGACTTTTAGAAGTGCCGTCTGCCCACATAGGGCTATTCTGTGTTGAGCGGTTAACAAATAAATAGGTATTCCTATACGCTTAATTTAGAGTTATTAATGTAACTTTAGTTGTTCGACAATCATTGGGCTATATGTTTTGATTTTTAATACATTTTAAGGCTGCATGATGCGACAAATAATGATTTGAAAAAAGTTGGTTGAAAGGCATGAGCTCTGCTTTGTTTCTTTGCGCAGGCTCTACACACTACATCAGTCACTCTGTAACCGCAGAGTTCCTCCTCTTCGTCTGAAGAGGAGGTGTAGCAGGGATCGGACCATAACGCAGCGTGGTAAGTGTCCATATGGTTTATTATAAAGCATAAACTGAACACTAAGAAATACAAAACAATAAAAGTGAACATGAACGAAAACCAAACCCAAACAGGACCGTGTGGTGACAGACACAGAAACAAACACCCACAAACCAACAGTGAAACCCAGGCTACCTAAATATGGTTCTCAATCAGGGACAACGATAAACAGCTGCCTCTGATTGAGAAACATATCAGGCCAAACATAGAAATAGAAAAACATACATAGACTGCCCACCCCAACTCACGCCCTAACCATACTAAATAAAGACAAAACAAAGGAAAATAAAGGTCAGAACGTGACACACTCATTCACAATTTGACAGTCACTTGACTATGCCTAGAATTTCACGGCGGCATCTCCTTTGTGTGGCCTTAACGCAATGCCTTTTTTGGCCAGTGTGCCCTTCTCCCTGAGTGCTGCGCGCTCCGTATCACCTCTCACTCACATGGCTCTCCATCACATGATCGGGTCTTTCTCACAGACTACATGTTAAGACAGACACATCGGGGACGCAACTGCGTATGTCCTTATCATAATTCCAAGGTGTATATTGAAGATTTTGGAAGAACTGACTAAATTTACACTACGTTCAAATGTTTGGGGTCACTTAGAAATGTCCTTGTTTTTGAAAGAAAAGCAAATTTTTTGTCCATTAAAATAACATCAAATTGATCAGAAATACAGTGTCGACATTTTTAATGTGCTAAATGATCATTGTAGCTGGAAACGGCAGATTTTTTAAATGAAATATCTACATACAGAGGCCCATTATCAGGGCACGTTGTGTTAGCTAATCCAAGTTTATAATTTTAAAAGGCTAATTGATCATTAGAAAAGCCTTTTGCAATTATGTTAGCACAGCTGAAAACTGTCCTTCTTTAGACAAGTTGAGAATCTGAAGCATCAGCATTTGTGGGTTCGATTACAGGCTCAAAATCACCAGAAACAAAGACCTTTCTTCTGAAACTCATCAGTCTATTCGTGTTCTGAGAAATGAAGACTATTCCATGTGAGAAAATGGTGTGAAGCTGAATATCTGGTACAAAGCTGTGTACTACTCCCTTCACAGAACAGCGCAAACTGCCTCTAACCAGAACAGAAAGAGGAGTGGGAGGCCCCGGTGCACAACTGAGCAAAAGGACAAGTACATTAGAGTGTATAGTTTGAAAAACAGATGCCTCACAGGTCCTCAACTGGCAGCTTTATTAAATAATAACCGCAAAACATCAGTCTCAACATCAACAGTGAAGAGGCGACTCCAGGATGCTGGCCTTCTAGGCAGAGTTCCTCTGTCCAGTGTTGAGTTATTTTGCTCATCTTAATATGTTTTTTTTCGTTGGCCAGTCTGAGATATGGCTTTGTGTTTGCAAACCTGCCTAGAAGGCCAGCATCCCGGATTCGCCTCTTCACTGTTGACGTTGAGAATTTGGCAATTTCTTGAATAGCCTTCATTTCTCAGAAGAAGAATAGACTGACGAGTTTCAGAAGAAGGTATTTGTTTCTAGCAAGTTTTGTAGGCTATAATACGGTCACCGCAACAGCCCTAGACCTGTCTTCCGTTCTGCATCATAACCAACTTCAGTAGGAAAATGCTCACCTTCGATGATCAATGGTTCACTGTAGAAGTTTGGTCTTCACGGATGAATCCCATTTTCAACTGTACCGGGCAGATGGCAGACAGAGTCTATGGCGTTGTGAGCGTTTTGCTGATGTCAACGTTATGAACAGATTGCTCCATGGTGGCCGTGTGGTTATGGTATGGGGAGGCATAAACACACACAATTGCATTTTATCTATGGCATTAATCTGCCGCCATCACCTTATGTCAACCATTAAGCATGTTTGGGATGCTCTTGATTGACGTGTATTGACAGTGTGTTCCAGTTCCTGACAATATCCAGCAACTTCGCACAGCCATTGAAGAGGAGTGGGACAACATTCCACAGTCCACAATCAACAGCTTGATCAACTCTGTATCACGCTGCATGAGGCAAATGGTGGTCACACCAGATACTGACTGGTTTTCTGATTCTCAGTCATGTGGAATTCATAGATTAGGGCCTAATTTATTTAAATTGACTATTGTCCTAATATCAACTGTAACTCAGTCAAATCTTGGAAATTGTTGCTTGTTGCGTTGTTCCGTGTAAATGTGTAATGTGATATATTTTAACATTACAATTTTTTTAACACAAAAAAACATTTGATTAATAAATTATTTAATCTGTCATCTTCCTCAAATTAAGGGGATGGTGAAATATTTGAAAGAGGGAGGGAATCTGATTTCTTTGGTTCTCAACTCGCGATAAAACCATCTGATTCCTAGAGCTGGACTGCAGAGGCCAATTACCCGTATAAGTACAGTGTCTCTTTGTACTGATATTATGGCCTAGGATCATGGCCTAGCTTCATGCAGTCACGCTCCTTGGGGTCCTCTGGCCACACTGCACAGTGGGTGTGATGGCACATACAGTCTATGTGCCATCAGGCAGCAGGAGAAGAGGCCATCAATGTAGCCATGTCATTGTCATGGCTGTAGGGAACCATGCTAGGCACCATGGCTGACAGAGATATGGGATTGCTCATGCTGTTGCTCAGTCTCTATATTTTGGGGATTTACAGTATATGCACATTGGAATGGCAAAACCAAATGTAGCCAAAGGCTTCATATGTTTTGACTAAATCACATGCCATCAGACAGCAGGAAAAAGGAACACAAATACTAGGGTAAAAAAGGTCAACCTTTTATATAAGGAGTAACCACTGGAATACATGTTTTACTGAAATAATAGCAAAAGCACAGGTCACTAGATTGCATTCCTAGTTGGTCTCATGCATTGAAAATAGAAATGTGACTCAAATAGACTGGGCTAGATTGAGCAGATTCCAAAGCACTGGTCACTTATATCTGTATCCAGACAATACTATTACAAATAAAAACAGGACCACACATCATCAGCCAGTGGAACAGATCTAGCAACATTCATTGTTGTTTATTATATTTAACGAGGGAAGTCAGTTAAGAACACATTCTTATTTACCACGATGGTCTACACCAGCCAAACCCAGACGACGCTGGGCCAATTGGGTGCCACCCTATGGGACTCCCAATCACGGACGGATGTGATACAGCCTGGGTGATGCCTCTTGCACTGTGATGCAGTGCCTTAGACCACTGCGCAACTCATGACCCCAAAATTCAAAGAGCAAAGACTTGAAAATGGGCACCTGGGAGCCAACAACACCTGCAGATTGAAAAAAACCACATCACTAGATAAAGCTAGTATGAGGTCTAAAAGACAGCTCATAGGATTAGCCTAGAGTCAAAGCATAGCATGTATATACAGATCTTTGAGGAAATTAGCCCACATATAGCTGCACCAGGAAGGCTGCGTTTGTTCATTAGGGGATATACGCGATCAAGCTTTTGATCTATTTTCAGATGAGCCTGATGTTTAACATGGAAGCTGATTATGCAGTTTCAAATATGCAGTTCTAACCAAATGTTTAGGAATGTGTTATCTTCTTCATCCTGTTGTTGGAGTACCTCATAGTAATTTCTAATAATTTCTAATAATTTGTAACTGTATGTTTTTCAATGGTTGAGGCAGCAAATTAAATGCTACAAAGTAAGAAAAGTGGTGGTGAAGATATATTATCCGCTATCATTTGAACCCATGTCCATTTAACATTTGATATACTCTTTACTTAAGGAGCAGAGTAACACATAACTACTGTCCATAGGAGCATGCATACAGTGTCTGAAAACACTGTCATTTATATTACATCATACAGGACACGGCACAACTACTCACAGCATCCTGGTATGAACCCGCCTCACACCCACTCCCTCTCTCTTTCTCTTTCTTCCCTCTCTCATTCGTTTTCTCTTTCTCCCCCCCTCTCTCTCTCTCTCTCTCTCTCGTTGGGTCTCTCTCTGTGTCTGTCTCTTTTTTTATCTCTTTCTCTCTCTGTCTCGGTCTCACTCTTTCGCTCTCTCCCCCTCTTTCTCTCACTCTCTCTTTCTCCCCCTCATCTCTCTACCCATCATTGTGCTTTCTCTTTTGGACATGTTAGGAGGCAAAATGAGGACCTGTCAACCAAGCACCTGGAGGTAACCAAGAGGAAATAGACTTTGGCAGCAGCAGAAACAAAAGGCCCATCTTTTGCATGATACACCAAATCAATATCGCTCCAGTGGAGGGTCTCATACTGTGCAAACACAAAAGATAGCTCAGCCTGCCCTGGCTTGTCAGATACCCTCCTCGATGAGCCTGAGAAATAAGGAAACACACACACGCACACATGCACACATACACACACACACACACACACGCAGACAAACGCACACAAACACACTAACTCACACACATCCTCTCCAGCCCCCACAACAGCCGAACATAAAAGTGTCAGGGGTGTCTGCTTCTACCCCAGGCGAAAAGCACAAAGTAGAATGGCTTTTTATTTTTTTTGCCCACAAACGTTCCCTTTCTCCCTTCGCTGCAGCCACATTCACAGCTTCCATGGAGCAGGGAGAAAAGGAGAGAAAAATCTGGCAAAGATCTGCTGAGTCTTCTTTCACTTGGTTATCGCTTCAGTGCGCAATCATTGTGAGTTTTTTGTGATGGCTGCCAGTCACATGGTGGGGCTTTGACAGAGCTTGGCATGTGATATGGATGGCATGGGGGGATGGGAGAAGGCGGACGTTGGGAACCTTCAGGCAGGGGCTGGTGGATGGTGGAAGGGAATGACATAATGCCAGTCTGTGAGGGAGCTACAGAAAGACACACAATAATGAGATGCAGAACGGAATCAGGTCAGCTCCTGGCAGAGGCTTGAGTTTTAGACAAAGCTCCAATTAAGAGGAAGAGAGAACGGGACCAAAAAGACCCAATCAATCAAATCCTCAATGCAGTATATACGCAGGAGCTGTTTTTCTCATGGTCAAAAAAACACCAGGTAACATTGTGTAAACATTGCTGTGGTGAATTTGATTGAATTGCAACCGCAGGCAAACTAGTCGCTCAATGTCTGTTTTCTGGGTGGGATAGCCTCTGAGAAGGATTGCTACTAGAAGTGTGGTAGCTGATGTACATACTTGCACCACTCCCACACTTCATCTCCCATAACCGTGAGTAGAAGCTGAACATGAGCAACAACAAACTGTGACCAATGCAATGGATGGGATTACCATAGATGTTATCGCTGGCATTGGTTTGCTGCTGTTAATCTTAAACATGTTTATGGAGAGCATCTGACTGGTGGAAAGAGAGGGCACACTTTTCCTTCGCTACAAAGTCTACAGATTAAAAAACAACCCAGGTTATTGATGTTGAGCAAACCCAGAGAACTTGTTTTCTGCATGACTACAGCAAGCATAGCAACAGTGCTGGAATTTTGCTATTTGTTCAAGCACAGTGAATGATTTGGAGAAACCATAGCAGATGACTAAAGGTAAACAGCACCAACCCATTCAAAAAATGTTTATAGTTTACTTATAGATTGTCAGATATGAGAACAAAGAGACATTGAAAACAGTACAACATCACCAGTCCCTCATCCCTAACACCCACCCCACCAAAAAAGTAAATAAAATAAAAAATATTAAAAAATATTTTAAAAAACTTTGGTAATGATAGTAATTAATGGTAATTGCAAGATGCTGACACTAAGAATGGTGGACGGAATGTTGTACTCTAACAGGAGCACCAACAACACCAGCAGCACCAACAACACCAGCAGCACCAACAACATCTACTTTATATCAGCGCCCCCCAACCCTGGTCCCGGGGACCAAAATGGGCACACACCCCGACCCTAGCCACCACATCCGATTTCAATCAAAGGCTTGATAATGAGTTGGTAAGTTGAGTAGAGTTCACTATTGCGAAGGAAAGAACAAAGATGTGCACCCTCCGGGCCCCCAGGACCAGGGCTGAGATGCATAAGGCCGACACGGCAGGCTACAGAAAACAGTAAGGCAGCATCGGAAGACAGGGTAGAAAAATAATTATAGAGCATAACATTAAACATAAAAAAAGGGATCATACATTTAGTGTAATCTTCTCAGCACAATATGGCCACTAGATCAGACATGACCGCTTACTGTGTGCACAGGGACCAGGTCAAGTCAAACTTGTACCTAATATCTTCTAGGGGCAGAGATGACTTCCCCTCCTTAACCCACTGAATAAAGTATGGTGGTTTTGACTACTTCCAATAAAAGTGGACAAGACAGCAAGCTAGCAGCGAGGCAAATGCTATTGCACTCGCCTGATGAGTGGGAATATTATGATCTAGGGGGAAGTAATAGCAGTGAACGGGTTGTGGCTAATAGTTTTGTCACACGTGTAAGAATGCATCAAAAATGGGGTGCCAAAAGTCACTCAAAGATTGGAACGACTCCCTCCCCCGAAAAATTGCTGGATGATATTTTTGGGGTTACAATCTTTTATTCGTTTTTTTTTAAACAGTACAACAGACACATACAAAAGACAACATACAGATCCACACAAACATCAACGACATCACACCTGCCCAAACCCACCTGTGATATGAAAGTCTGCATTGGTCAGTCCAAAATTGGTTAGAATTCTGTCATGGAAACAAATGTATTTCCTACTACTAAGTCATTTATGGTTCCTATACCTTTAGCTTTCCACGTGGACCAATTTATCACTCCCTTCTGAAAACCTATCCAAGGATTTTTCCATTGGGTTGTATTTTTGGGTAATTATATCGGTTCTTTTAGAATCCATAACATTTTCTTCCATATTGTTTTAGTGTTCATAACTATGAAGTTGTTAATGTTCTTAGCTTTATCCTTTATGAGGGTGAACATGCACATCTTCAAAAATTACCCATTGTTCCTAGTTAGGGAATTTATCAAGATGTCGCAAATAAAAGCCTTGGGTGGCGAGTTGATAGAATTCCACCCTCAGACTTAGGGAGGTGTAAAATGTTCCTTTTTATTCCATGAGTTTTATTTGCACATATAAAGTCTGTTATGGCCAAGTATACTTATTAAATAATGTCTTCAGTGGGGTAATTGGTATTACCAAGAATAAATATAAAAACTTTGAGAGCCATGCCATTCATTCTACCTGTAAGATTCATGGGAGGATTGTTCCATTTAAATAGAGCTGCTATAATATTGTTGAGTAATGGGATAACGTTATTTTGTATATATGTATTGTTTTTTGTCAGTTATTAAGCATCCTACGTTTTTGAAATGTTTTGTGTTCCACTTAAAGGATTGCTGTAGATTATGAGTTATAATTTGTATTTTCCTCCTGACATTATTTCAGTTCATTCTAAGATAATTGTATATCCTGAGAATCTAGAGTATTCAGAAAATATTTTTAGCTAGGAGGGCTTTCAATATTGATCAGGTATATCAGGAGATCAAATATGTTTAGTTGATATTCATGTTTACCAATACTAATACCTGTTACATTTGGGTCCTGACTAATTCTTTCTGCAAGAGGTTCAATTGCCAGTGCAAACAGGAAGGGAGAGAAAAGACATCCCTGTCTTGTTCCCCTTTCTAAAGCAATTTAATCAGATCATGTATTATTTGTGTATATTTTTGCTTTAGGATATTTCTATGCTTCTAAATCACTGACCTTTTTTTTGTCAAATTTTCACCTAAAATGACATACCCAAATCTAACTGTCTGTAGCTCAGGCCCTGAAGCAAGGATATGCATATTCTTGATACTATTTGAAAGGAAACACTGAAGTTTGTGGAAATTAGAAATTATTGTAGGAGAATAAAACACATTAGATCTGGTAAAAGATAATAACAAAAAACATGAATTGATTTTGTGCTGCATTCTTTATTAATCCCTTTTTCCCCAAATGTTTTGGTATCCAATTGGTAGTCACTGTCTTGTCCCATCACTGCAACTCCTGTAAGGAGACGGAAGGTCGAGAGCCATGCGTCCTCCGAAACAACAACCCAGCCAAACCGCACTGCATCTTGACACAATGCCCACTTAACCTGGAAGCCAGCCGCACCAATGTGACAGATGAAACACTACACACCTGGTGACTGTGTCAGCGTACATGTGCCTGGCCCGCTACAGAAGTCACTAGAGCGCGATGGGACATGGACAGCCCGGCCGGCCAAACCCTCCCCTAATGATGCTGGGCCAATTGTGCGCCACCCCATAGGTCTCCTGGTCGCAGGCTGCTGCAACAGACCCTGGACTCGAACCAGGAACTCTAGTGGCACAATTAAGCCCTGTGATGCAGTGCCTTAGACCACTGCGCCACTCAGGAGGCCCTATTCCATCCTCTTTGAAATGCAAGAGAAAGGCCACAATATATTCTTCCAGTTTAGGCACAATTTAGATTTTGCTGCTGTAAATTGGACAGTAGAGTTAG
This sequence comes from Oncorhynchus nerka, assembly GCF_034236695.1. Lineage (NCBI taxonomy): Eukaryota > Metazoa > Chordata > Actinopteri > Salmoniformes > Salmonidae > Oncorhynchus > Oncorhynchus nerka. The sequence goes on along the minus strand of NC_088420.1, from coordinate 41,824,124 downwards.
ATTAATAAGAAAATACACTATGCAGTAACAAGTCTGGTAAGACTTTTGCCATTCTATTGCTTATGAGCTTTGTTATTATTTTCTTTTCACAATTTATTAAACTGTAATATTCATTGAATTCAAGATTTTCCTGATTTTTGAAAGAAAAAAAAACTATTTGATACATGGAACTAGGAAGTACTGAATTGAGTGAAGTGTGTTGTCATTTGTGTAAATAAGGGTGCTACTTTGTCCCAAAATGTTAAATGAGGGTGCTACTTGGTCCCAAAATGTTAAATAGAATTCTATGGATGGGAAAGCTGTCCATTCCTGGTGCTTTTCTCCAAGCAAATGTTTTAATGGTGTCCAATATACATTTTTTGGTGATCTCTATTTTTAGCGGTTGTTTTCCTTCCATAAGCTTCCCACAATAAGTTGGGTGAATTTTGGCCCATTCCCCCTGACAGAGCAGCTGTATCTGAGTCAGGTTTGTAAGGCCTCCTTTCTTGCACATATTTTTTCAGTTCTGCCCACAAATTTTCTATGGGCTTTGTGATGGCCAATCCAATACCTTGACCTTGTTGTCATTAATAAGCCATTTCGCCACAACTTTATGCTTGGTGTCATTGACCATTTGGAAGACCCATTTGCGACCCAGCTTTAACTTCCTGACTGATGTCTTGAGATGTTGCTTCAATATATCCACATAATTTTCCATCCTCATGATATCATGTATTTTGTGAAGTGCACCAGTCCCTCCTGCAGCAAAGCACCCCCACAACATGATGCTGACACCCCCGTGCTTCACAGGAGTGGCTATGGAACAAGTCTCTGAATGTCCTTGATTGTCCCAGCCAAAGCCCAGACTTTAACCCAATTGAACATCTATGGAGAGACCTGAAATTAGTGATGCAGCGACACTCCCCACCCAACCTGACAGAGCTTGAGAGGATCTGCAGGGAAGAATGGGAGAAACTTCCCAAAATACACGTGCCAAGCTTGTAATGTCATACCCAAGAAGACTTGAGGCTGTAATCACTGCCAAAGGTGCTTTAACAAAGTACTGAGTAAAGGGTCTGAATACTTGGGATAAATGTGATTTGAGTTTTTGTTTTTGATTTGTCATTATGGGGTATTCTGTGTAGATTGAGTTTGTGTAGATTGATTTAATGAATTTTAGAATAAGTCTAATGTAACAAAATGTGGAAAAAGTCAAGGGGCCTGAATACTTTCGAGATGCACACTAGGTATTCACTCCCTTTGGATTTTTCCCCATTTTGATCCATTACAAAATGGGATTAAAATACAGTGCCTTCAGAAAATGTTCACACCCCTTTACTTTTTCCACATTGTGTTGTCTTACAGCCTGAATTTCAAATTGATTCACTAAACACTAAACAGATGAGCCAGGATCATATCCATGGGCAATGTCTACAGCGCTGAGCCAACCACAGAGCCGGAACACTCGGTTGATTCCCCCAAGCTACACATTTTCCTGAGAAATGAGGCGCAGTAATTCCGATTGGTCTCTTCATACACGAGTGTGGACCGAGAGCTCATTTTGGACAACTGGCCCTGAAACACATGCAGGGCTACAGCGACATGCACATGCATGCACACATGCACGCATACACTCATGAAATATACGAATATACAGATACACTGACACACCGACACACCGACACACACACAAACAGAAGGCAAAAAGAGTTGTGTCAAGATAAGTTCACATTCTGCTCACACACAGGATGATTCAAACCGACATTACACACACATAAACTTTCTGTCAGTTATTGCCCTTTCTTTCACTTGCACACATTTTCTTTATCATTGCTATTGTGTATATCTCTCTCATTTCCCGCCCAATTTCTGTTGTTGTAGCCTGATGTCCTTTCATCCCGCTGGGAACACCATGTCATTTCAACTTGGAAATGTCGGTCATTTTTGGTTGAGACATTGATCAATGAGATTTCAACCTTTATCCACCCACTCCAAAAGACATCCAGAAGTTTGTTGAATTCCCAATGTGTTATCACTTAAACCATTTAAAAGCACAAAAGTTCAAATGGGAATACAATGTCAGATATTTTGTATTTATACAACAACTTAATGTGTTATTACTCTACTTCATCTAATAGCAAAGCCAGATCACATGGAATGTAGTTGAGATTACATTAACGTACGTACAGTGCCTTCAGAAAGTATTCATACCCCTTGACTTATTCCACACTTATTCCACAATTCAACATGGATTATATTGTTTTTTCACACATCTACACACAATACCCCATAATGACAAAGTGAAAAAAAGTTTTTGACATTTATGCTAAATTATTGACAATAAATTAAATACAGAAATATCTCCTTTAAATAACTATTCACACCCCTGACTCAATACTTTGTAGAAACACTATTGGCAGTGTTTATGATTAAAGTGCAGCAGTAAAATAACAATAGCGAGCCTATATAGAGGGGGGTACCGAAACAGAGTCAATGTGCAGGGGCATCGGATAGTTGAGGTGGTATGTAGGTAGAGTTATTAAAACGAATATGCATAGATGACAACAGAGAGTAGCAGTGGTGTAAAGAGGGGGTGGTGGGGGCACTGCAAATAGTCTTGGTAGCCATTTGACTTGATCTTCAGGAGTCTTATGGCTTGGGGGTAGAAGCTGTTTAGAAGCATCTTGGAATTAGACTTGGCGCTCCGGTACGGCTTGCCATGCGGTAGCAGAGAGAACAGTCTATGGTCGCTGGAGATTTTGACCATTTTTAGGGAATTCCTCTGACACCGCCTGGTATAGAGGTCCTGGATGGCAGGAAGCTTGGCCCCAGTGAGCTACTGGGCCGGACACACTATCCTCTTAAGTGCCTTGTGGTCAGAGGCCGAGCAGTTGCCATACCAGGCAGTGATGCAACCAGTCATGATGCTATCGATAGTGCAGGTGTAGAACCTTCGGAGGATCTGAGGACCCATGCCAAATCTTTTCAGTTTCCTGAGGGGGAACAGGTTTTGTTGTGCCCTCTTCACGACCGTCTTCGTGTGCCTGGACCATGTTAGTTTGTTGGTGATGTGGACACCAAGCTCTCAACCTTCACCACTAGAATGGGGGCGTGCTCGGTCCTCTTTTTCCTGTAATCAAGAATCATCTCCTTTGTCTTGATCACGTTGAGGGAGATGTTGTTATCCTGGCACCACACGGCCAGGTCTCTGACCTCCTCCCTATAGGCGGTATCATCATCATCGGTGATCAGACCTACCACTGTTGTGTCATCGGCATTCTTAATGATGGTATTGGAGTCGTGCCTGGTCGTGCATTCATGAGTGAACAAGGAGTGCAGGAGGGGACTGTGCACGCACAGCTGAGGGGCTCCCTTATTGAGGATCAGCATGGCAGATGTGTTGTTACCTACCCTTACCACCTGGTAAGGGTAAATCCAGGATCCAGTTGCACAGGGAGGTGTTTAGTCCCAGGATCCATAGCTTAGTGATGAGCTTTGAGGGCACTATGGTGTTGAACACTGATCTGTAGTCAATGAATAGCATTTTCACATATGTGTTGCTATTGTCCAGGTGGGAAAGGGCAGTGTGGAGTGCAATAGAGATTGCATCATCTGTGGATCAAATTGGAGTGGGTCTAGGGTTTCTGGGATAATGGTGTTGATGTGAGCCATGACCAGCCTTTCAAAGTACTTCATGGCTACAGACATGAGTGCTACGGGTCGGTAGTCATTTAGGCAGGTTACCTTAGTGTTCTTGGGCATTGGGTCTATGGGGGTCTTCTTGAAACATGTTGGTATTACAGATTCAGACAGGGAGAGGTTGATCTTAGTCCTGTATTGATGCTTTGCCTGTTTGATGGTTCATCGGAGGGCATAGCAGGATTTCTTATAAGCTTCCTTGTTAGAGTAGCTTCCTGTAATTAATAACTTCACCATGCACAAAATATATTCAATATCAGCTTTTTTTCATTTTCACCCATCACCAATAGGTGCTCTTGTTTGCAAGGCATTGGAAAACTTCCCTGGTCTTTGTGGTTGAATCTGTGTTTGAAATGCTCTCCTCGACTGAGGGACCTTACAGATATGTGTGGGGTACAGAGATGAGGTATTCATTCAAAAATCATGTTAAACACAATTATTCCACACAGAGTGAGTCCATGCAACTTATTATGTGACTTGTTAAGCAATGCTTTACTTCTGAACCTATTTAGTCTTGTCATAACAAAGGGGTTGAATACTTATTGACTCAAGACATTTCAGCTTTTCATTTTTAAATATAATTGCACTTTGACTTTATGGGGTATTGTGTGTGGGACAGTTCACACACAATACCCCAGATTATATGTATCGGTATAAATCAATCACCCTATACAGTTAATTTCACAATCAATGTCAAAAGCTCTATCACATAGGCAAGGACAGAAGCCCCAAGAGTGTGTCCTGTGTGCATCCTTGTGTGTGTTTGTGTGTGTGTGTGTGGATTAGCAGGGTACAATAACAACTACATGCATTTCTGTTTCAGAATATAAACCAGAAGCATTTTTTTATGGTTGTTTTCATCTTGAAGTGTCCGTTAGTGAGCTTAATGACTCATGCTGAATGAGCTACAATACACCTTCAGAGGAGTGGACGATGACAAAAAGAGATCCAGAGACGCATTACAGTTAACTGAGAAATCCAGACACCAAGCCTGTGGCCTTGTGGGGATGGAGGAGTGTCATTCCCACAATAGAGTGCCTTTATTAAGTTAATAACAACTAAATGAGCTCTCTCATGCCCTGTGCCCCGTTCAGTATGCACCGGTGCTATTGTTTGTGTTCTGCCAGGTTTACCTTTCGAACGCGCTGGGGGACATTAAAGCAATGACACTGATGTTTGTTATTGCGCTACAGCTGAGCTCATGGTGGTTCTGGATTTAGCCAATCAGTAACACACAAGAGGAGCACACAGACACACATATACTGAAACACACACTCACTCACACTCAAACACACACTTCAACTACAAAAATATGAACAAAAACATGGGTGATCAGAAATGATGCAAGACATGTTACTATTCTGTCTGCTAGTTTCATAGCTGATCAATCAACCCAGACAAACAATTCAAATAACATGCTAATTACCTTCAATCCATCAGGATCTGGTGTACAAATGAGAATTGTCTGAGGGTGGTGCCATAGAAGCTAAGATGAGTTTCTCAGAGGATGTGTACTAAGTCTTACTTGTAACATTTAAGAACGTCAGCTTAATCAACTTGCTTTAGTCAACACCACATCAAGAAGGCTAAGACAACTTCCCACCAAGCACAGACGTCAGTTCAATGTCTAGTTTTGATTTACATTTGGTTGTTGTCAACTAACGTGAATTCAATGTGAAACCAACAAAGAAAGTACACCTTGTCATTTTATTTAGGTAAAAAGTTGGGTTAAAAAAAAAGATCTTACATTGATGACTTTTTCAGTGTTCAGTGTTCCATGCTGATTCAATATCATCCCATATCATTTTGTTGTTTATATGACATGTAAACCAGTTTTTGCCCAGTTTGTTGGGATGGGAGCATTCTCGATTCAATGTCGCAATCTGTCATTTATAAATATGACTCCCTCACGGGGTCTGGAGGAAAAGGACACATATTGCAGAGGAAAACAAACATCTATTAAACCAATTCGTTATCTTTTTAATCAGCTGACCTGAGCTGTGTCCCAGGGAACTGCAGAGCTGGGGTGAGTCTAGAACTCTTGCTAGCTATTATTCACCTGTCAAACACAGCAGCACCATTACAGAGGGGACAACACAGACAATGAGGAGAAATGTATTGCTATCAAAGAGCTAAGCAGTGTTACCCATCAAGGGGCTAACTATAGACAACATTAACTTGCTTAGTAAACAAAAGTAGAATACTTGAATATGATACAAATGTTTTCTGTTGCAAGAGTTGTTACAGAATCACACTTCCACAATGAGTAACTAATTAGAGGACCTTTGGTGTTACTGTATGCTTTGCTAGGAAGATTTTTGGAACTAAGATATCCATTTCATTGTGATAGGATGCCACTACGCTCCTAGAAAACGGTTCCAAGAGTTATGCAGCTGTCCCCATAAGAGAACCCTCTTTGGTTCCAGGTAGAACACTTTTAGGTTCCATGTAACCCTGTGTGGAAAGGGTTATATATGGAACCCAAAAGAGTACTACCTGGAACCAAAAGAGTTCTACATTAAGCCAAAAGGGATTCTTCAAATGGGTCTCGTATGGGGACAGCCAAATAACCCAGATAATTTTTTGGTTCAGATAGCACGTTTTTTTACGAGTGTACTTGGCAAAGACCATCCCAAAATCCAGTCCTAGTTTCTAAGCCTTACCATTGAACATGCCATGGCAATGAAGGAATATCACTGTAACTCAAACTCCCATCCTCATCAGAGCAGAATCAGGCCCTGAGGATCAGGATGATCAAGCATCAGCCTGTAGCCCTGGTTGTTTCTTTCTCTCATTTTGCTCTCACCTGCCAACTCATTCGCAATCCCTCTGGTTTCTCCCCATCCTCAAGTTTGCTCGTTTTCGGCTGCTGGCTCACCCTGAAAAGAGAAGAGAGGAAAAAATTACTCAATATGAATACTTTAAAAAAATGTGTTTACAATGACAAGCTGCTTGGATGACACTCAGTTTTGTTGTTTCCTCACTTGGCAATGGCGGCTAGCGGAGGGCATTGATATCGAGGAGAGGGTGCCAAGGTCTTTGTTGAAGCGGGGCGAGTGTAGTCCCGCCAAAGCAAGGGCTTAGCAAATGAAAATGTTCTACCAGATAGGCATGGAATCGCAATGAATCAAATTAGTACACCCCACTCCAGCTATAGACCGACACAGAATAGAGGATAGGCCTATATCGACTATGGCTGCAGACGATGTTGGCAGACTAAACCGGTTTTCATCAAAATCATGCTCCTGAACTTTGGGGTCAAGTAAGTATTTTTTAACCACCTGCTTTTGGGCTGGGTGTGTCAATGTGTAGTTAATACAGTACATGCATAATCTGTGAGCAGAATTAGTCTTACCTAGCCACAAAATCATTGGTTTGAAAGCAACTTTTTTTCTGGATTCTATGCCGCGTCATTTTTCCTTGCTAGGGCCAGCCCCCTAGCAATTTGAGTTCTAGCCAATGAGCTTCATACCCTCGCCATTTGAGTGACAGCTAGCAAGATGCACAAACAGCAGAACGAGAGAAAGAGCAATAAAGTGGTGCACATATCTGCAAAAGTGTGATGTTGCACACAATTTTTGGAGAACACTTGGCTCGTCAGCGCTACTTTCAGTACAACTGGCAAAAAAGTGTACAAAACTACCGGAGAATCTCTTTAACACTAGATAAGCCAGGCCTCACCTCCCAAGTGGCGCATTGGTCAAAGGCACTGCATCACAGTGTTGCAGCGTCACTACAGCCTGGGGTTTGATCGGATCGGATGTTTAGAAGCGCGGTTTGTCGGGTCATGTTTCGGAGGACGCATGACTCAACCTTCGCCTCTCCCGAGCCCGTTGGGGAGTTGCAGCCACATCGTAATCATGAAATTGGGGAGAAAAAAGGTGGTAAAAATTACGAAAATATATAAATAAAAGCCAGGCCTCGAGGGACCCCCCTTTGAGCCAATGAGGAGTCATTTTGACTTAAACATTATAACCGTCTAATATACGTATACATTTCACATTTTCCATAAGAATACTTATCATTTGGTTGGGTTTATGAAGGTCTTGGGTAACATCAGAATATGAGAAAAAATAATAATAATCTAAGATCACAGTAGCATTTTCATTAGTTTATGTCACTGTAGGTTATCTGTTGTCACATTCTCACGTGTGGAGCATGGAACAGTGGTTATTTGCTGTGCTTGAGTAGCGTCACCTCAAATGTTCTACTGCTTTAGCTCGTTCCCCTCTTATAGAATATTGTCTCAAGTATTGTGGAACTGTGCACCTAAATGTAAACAGTACTGTAACCCAAAATGAGTTCCGGCACCTTTTTCAGCCCAAGTCAAGCACTCATTCTTGGAAAAAGTAATCTTCTGAAATAGAGTTAATCTCTTCAATTTTGAATTACTTGGAAATGGTAAGGGTTTTGGAACATCCCAATCTGATCTTTCTGATACTATACTGAACAAAATTATAAATGCAACATGTAATGTGCTGGTCCCATGTTTCATGAGCTGAAATAAAAGATCCCAGAAATTGCCCATACGCACAAAAATCTTCCTTCTCTAAAATGTGGTGCACACATTTGTTTACGTTCCTTTTAGTGAGCATTTCTCCTTTGCCAAAATACAGTAATCCATCCATCTGAAATGTGTTCTATGTCAAGAATCTGATTGAACAGCATGATCATTACATAGGTGCGCCTTGTGCTGGGGACAATAACAGGCCACTCTAAAATGTGAAGTTTTGTCACACAACACAATGCAACGGATTTCTCAAGTTTTGAGGGAGTGTGCAATTGGAATGCTGACTGCAGAAATGTCCACCAGAGCTGTTGCCAGATCATTTTAAAGTTAATTTCTCTACAACTTTGTTTTAGAGAATTTGGCAGTACGTCCACCTGGCCTCACAACTGCAGACCATGTGTAACCACGTCAACCCAGGACCTCCACATCCGGCTTCTTCACCTGCGGGATATTCTGAGTCCAGCCACCTGGTCAGCTGATGAAACTGTGGAGTATTTCCACGTATAATAAAACCCTTTTGTGTGGAAAAATTCCTTCTGATTGGCTGGGCCTGGCTCCCAAGTGGATGGGCCTGCCTAGCTCCCAAGTTGATGGGCCTGCCTGGCTCCCAAGTGGATGGGCCTGCCTGGCTCCCAAGTGGATGGGCCTATGGACCTCCCAGGCCCACCTATAGCTGTACCCCTGCCCAGTCATGTGAAATCCATAGATGTGCTGGCTGGAGTCGTGTAAAGCTTGCCACCATTGGAGCAGTGGAAATGCGTTCTCTGGAGTGATGAATCACGCTTCACCATCTGGCAGGAGAACGCTACCTGCCCCAATGCATAGTGCCAACTGTAAAGTTAGGTGGAGAATGATAAATGGTCTGGGAATGGCCCGCTAGGCCGGTACTTCCAGTGAAGGGAAATCTCAACAGTACAGCATACAATGTTATTCTAGAGATTCTATGCTTCCAACTTTGTGGCAACAGTTTGGGGAAGGCAATTTCCTGTTTCAGCATGACTATGCCTCAGTGCACAAAGCGAGGTCCATAGAGAAATGGTTTTGACGAGATTGGTGTGGAAGAACTTGCCTGGCCTGCACAGAGCCCTAACCTCAACCCCATCGGACACCTTTGGGATGAATTGGAATGCCTACTGCATATCAGTCCTAATTGTCTAACATCAGTTCTCGACCTCACTAATGCTCTTGTGGCTGAATGGAATCAGGTCCCTGCAGAAATGTCCCAACATCTAGTGGAAAGCCTTCCCAGATTAGTGGGGGCTGTTAGAGCAGCAAAGGGGTGACCAACTATATATTAATGCCTAAGATTTTAGAATGAGATTTTCGAGGAGCAGGTGTCCACATACTTTTGCTCATGTAGTGTAACTCTCCAAACCACTTCCTTCTCCCATCATTGCTCTCTACATTCCTGGTTCTCCTGCCCCCTCCCTCCTCCTCTCCCTCTCCTCTCTGCTGAGGCAGGTTTCGTGCTTTTGAGGAAAAAAGCTTTACAAAACTGCTTAACTGGGATAGTAACCGTCCAGCTGGACCAAAAAGCAGGCTTTCTACTCAGTGGACTGTGGTCTACTCCACATACCCCAGAGACAAGGGACAGTCACAACCAACCACACACAGAGAGAGGAGAGGGAAAGAGGATTTGCCCAATTAATAAATTATAGAGGGGAAAACCCCCCAGATAAAGCCCTCTATCTATCCATTAGTGCTAAGGGGTGAGTGTAAATAAGGGAGTATTTGATCCTCTGGAATAGTGGTTCCCAAACTTGTTATAGTCCCATACCCCTTCAAACATTCAACCCCCAGCTCTAGCACCAGGGTCAGTGCACTCTCAAATGTTGTTTTTTGCCATCATTGTAAGCCTGCCACACACACTCTTTACAATACATTTATTAAACATAAGAATGAGTGTGAGTTTTTGTCGCAACCTGACTTGTGGGAAGTAACAAAGAGTTCTTTTTGGACCAGGGCACAATAATAATCAATCATTTTGCTTTTTGTTCTTACATATAAAACCTTCTTTGTTCATTGAAAATTGTGAATAACTCACCACAGTTTAATGAGAAGGGTATGCTTGAAAGGATGCACATAACTCTGCAATGTTGGGTTGTATTGGAGGGTGTCTCAGTTTAAATCATTTCCACACACAGTCTGTGCCTGTATTTAGTATTCATGCTAGTGAGGGCCGAGAATCCACTCTCACATAGGTACATGGTTGCAAATTGCATCAGTGTCTTAACAGCGCAATTTTCCAAGCCAGGATCTCTGAGCGCAGCCCATTCCAGAAATCTGGCAGTGGCTTCTGATTTAAATTCATTTTTCACAGAACCGCTTGTTGCAATTTCCATGAGGCTCTCTTGTTCAGATATCGGTAAGTGGACTGGAGGCAGGGCATGAAAGGGATAACGAATCCAGTTGTTTGTGTCATCCGTTTCGGGAAAGTACCTGCGTAATTGTGCATCCATCTCACTCAGGTGATTCGCTATATCACATTTGACATTGTCCGTAAGCTTGAGTTCATTTGCACACAAAAAAATCATACAATCATGGAAAGACGTGTTTTGTCCTTGTTAATACAGACAGAGAAGAGCTCCAACTTCTTAATCATAGACTCAGTTTTGTCCAGCACATTGAATATAGTTGAGGAGAGTCCTGTAATCCTAGATTCAGATCATTCAGGTGAGAAAAAACATCACCCAGATAGGCCAGTCATGTGAGAAACGTCATCATCATGCAAGCGGTCAGACAAGTGAAATTGATGGTCAGTAAAAAAAAACTTTAAGCTCGTCTTTCAATTTTAAAAAACATGTCAATACTTTGCCCCTTGATAACCAGTGCACTTCTGCATGTTGTAAAAGCGTTACATGGTCGCTGCCCATATCATTACATAGTGCAGAAAAAACATGAGAGTTCAGGATCCTTGCTTTAACAATTTTACAGTTTACTTTAACAATTTTCACAGTAGTGTCCAAAATGCTGCAAGAGCCTCCATTTGATGTCACAAAGCTGTACTTTAAAAACATCCTCTCCTGTTGTACTGGTTTCCAGTGGTTTGCAGAAGAGGATGTCTTCCTTAATAGACCCCCCATGAACGTAACGGACATATACAGTACCAATCGGTAACTCACCATATAAGACGATTATAACCCCTTCTTATTAATGGTATCTGTTGCTTTTATACATATCTTACTACTCGAAAGCCGTCTTAATTATCGCTCAAAAAACTCCCGTGGCTAATTTTTCAAATTGGCATGTTTTGTTTCTACATGTCTGCGCAAGAGTGAAGGTTTCATCGAGTTGTGAGATAGTACTTTTGTACATATAACACACTGTGGCTGAGGAAAGGCACCACTCCCAATATAAGTAAACCCCAAATCAATGTCGTACTCATCATATTTGTGCCTCTTCGATGGTCCAACGTCCCTGTCTGTTGTTCAGTGCTTTCCCGGGTAAGGGGGCAGTAGCTCTTCGGCTGCATCAGATTCACAACTGTCAGTGTCAGTGCTAGCTGGGCAAACAACAAATGTAGAATTACCGATGCAAGCATTGGATGTGCTCGTGGAAGCAGAACAACTTATGTCATTGACATGTGCAGGTGTAGTACTGCTGGTTTTAGCAGTATGACCAGTAGAGCTGGTATGTGTCTCTATGAACGCGGGCCTTACCATTTTCGAGCAAACGGAATGAGCAGCAGCTACGTTTGGCTACATACAGACGGTTAGTGTAATTCCCTGCGAGGGAGTGGCGGCAGGTAGCCTAGTGGTTAGAGCGTTGTGCCAGTAACCGAAAGGTTGCTTGATCAAATCCCCAGCTGAGAAGGTAAAAATCGGTCTTTCTGCCCCTGAACAAGGCAGTTAACCCACTGTTCCTAGGCCATCATTGAAAGTAAGAATTTGTTCTTACTGACTTGCCTAGTAAAAAAATAAAAAGCACAACGGTTGATGTGATTGCATGTTAATTATTTGGTTACGAGGTAACCTGTATTTGACATTGTCTTGAAATTTCCCTGAACACGAGATGGTTTAACTTTATTTCTGGTAGTGAAACGAGGTTAGCCTGGCAAGAAACAAATCTCACCCAAATGTATAGCCCCGTTGGAAAATATAAATGGACTGATTGAAAAAATAAAATATACGTACAGTTGAAGTCGGAAGTTTACATACACCTTAGCCAAATACATTTAAAATTAAGTTTTTCACAATTCCTGGCCTTTAATCCTGGTAAAAATGTACTGTCTTAGGTCAGTTAGGATCATCACTTTTATTTTAAGAATGTGAAATGTCAGAATATTAGTTGAGATAATTATTATTATTATAACAAGTATTAGAATTTTGTAACATTGCCTTTAAATTGTTTAACTTGGGTCAAACATTTCGGGAAGCCTTCCACAAGCTTCCCACAATAAGTTGGGTACATTTTGGCCCATTCCTCCTGACAGAGCTGGTGTAACTGAGTCAGGTTTTAGTCCTCCTTGCTCGCAGATGCTTTTTCAGTTCTGCCCACACATTTTCTATAGGATTCAGGTCAGGGCTTTGCAGTGGCCATTCCAATACCTTGACTTTGTTGTCCTTAAGCAATTTTGTCATAACTTTGGAAGTGTGCTTGGGGTCATTGTCCATTTGGAAGACTCATTTGCGACCAAGCTGTAACTTACTGATTGATGTCTTGAGATTTTGCTTCAATATATCCACATCATCTTCCTTTCCTCATGATGCCATCTATTTTCTGAAGTGCACCAGTTCCTCATGCAGCAAAGCACCCCCACAACATGATACTGCCACCCCCATGATTCACGGTTGGGATGGTGTTCTTCAGCTTGCAAGCCTCCCCCTTTGTCCTCCAAACAACAATGGTCATTATTGCCAAACAGTTCGATTTTTTATTTCATCAGAACAGAGGCATTTCTCCAAAAAGTGTGAACTTTGTCCCCATGTGCAGTTGAAAACTGTACTCTAGCATTTTTATAGCGGTTTTGGAGCAGTGGCTTCTTCCTTGCTGACCGACCTTACAGGTTATGTTGATATAGTACTCGTTGTACTGTGGACAGAACGCATCTTCTTCCTGAGCGATATGACAGTCCCATGGTGTTTATACTTGCGTACTATTGTTTTTACAGATGAACGTGGTACCTTCAGGCGTTTGGAAATTGCTCCCAAGAATGAACCAGACTTGTGGAGGTCTACAATTTCTTTTTCTGAGGTCTTGGCTGATTTCTTCTGATTTTCCCATGTTGTCAAGCAAAGAGGTACTGAGTTTGAAGGTAGGCCTTGACATACATCCACAGGTACACCTCCATTTGACTCAAATGATGTCAATTAGCCTATCAGAAGCTTCTAAAGCATTGACATAATTTTCTCGAATTTTCCAAGCTGTTTAAAGGCACAGTCAACTTAGTGTAGTATGTCAACTTCTGACCCACTGTAATTGTGATACAGTGAATTATAAGTAAAATAATATGTATGTAAACAATTGTTTAAAAAATTACTTGTGTCATTCACAACGTAAATGTCCTAAGCGACTTGCCAAAACTACAGTTTGTTAACAAGAAATGTGTGGAGTGGTTGAAAAATGAGTTTTAGTGATTCCAACCTAAGAGTATGTAAACTTCGGACTCCAACTGTATTTTTTTAAATAAATTCCCCCGACAGCATTGTGCATACCCCAGTTTGGGAATTCCTGCTCATAAAAAAATAAAAGCGGAGCCCCCGACTGACCCTTGTCTTTGTGTTCAGACGGGGGGCTGTATCTCAATAGTCTACAGTGCCTTCCTCTACTAGTCTTCTCACTATCATCTGCACTATTCTGTTCTGAAAACACAGAACAGATGATAGCAATATGGTTAACCTTACCAGGCAGACGAACAGATTAAGGCAAAGAGACCCGGAGAGGAAGCTACTGTAGACTATTGAGATGGAGCCATGGTCAGGATTATCTCAAATTCTCCCTATCTCCTCCATGCTGCACAGCCCAGTGAGTTCTGTTTCACATTATTGTTGCATTATATGCAGGTCCTGCCAGCTAATGGCTGTAAGATCGTGGCTAAACACATCCCAGAGCACAGTGTCTCGTGTGTAGATGTGTGCGAGTGTATGTTTGTGTGTGTCTTTGTCTGTCTGTATGCGTGTTATGTTTGTGTGTGTGTGTGAGAGAGAGAGACAGAGAGAGAGAAAAGAAAGAAAATATGTGTGTTAGTGTGTACAACAAAGAACTCAATACACTCCCTGAGGGCCCAATAATTGTATCTCTCCCTCTGGTGCTAGCTGACGCTGCAAAGCTAATACTTAACTGAGAGTGACTAATTATACTCACAAAGAAGATGATGGATATGGACATTGCCACCCTAATCATCATCATCGCCATCATCAACAATTATATTTCTATAGCACACTCACACCTCCTACTTTGACAAAACACTGCATCACTTGAATTTTATTAGGATCCCCATTATCTTTGCGAAAGCCTCAGCTACATTTCCTGTGGTCCACACAGAACATGAAACATGACATACTACAGAACATTAATAGACAAGAACAGCTCAGGGACAGAACTACAAACATTTTTAAAAGATATGAATATATACAGACAAATTATCTAAGTCAAATAGGGGAGAGGTGTTGTGCCATGAGGTGTTGCTATATAATTTTTTTAAACAAGGTTTGCTGTTTGAGCAATTTGAGATGGGAGTTCCATGAAATAATGGCTTTACTTATATAATACTGTATGCTTTCTTGAATTTGTTCTGGATTTGGGGACTATGAAAAGACTATGCCTCTGGTGGCATGTCTGGTGGGGTAAGTGTGTGTCAGAGCTGTGCATAAGTTGACAATTCAAACAATTTGGAATTTTCAACACATTAATGCTTCTTATAAAAAGCAGAAGTGATGCAGTCAGTCTCTCCTCAACTCTTAACCTAGAGAGACTGTCATGCACAGTATTTATATTAGCCCTAATGATTACAATGAAGAGAAAGACGTGCCACTCTGTTCTGCGCCAGCTGCAGCTTAACTACGTATTTTTTAGCAATACTTGACCACATGGCTGGACAACAATCAAAATAAGACCAAACTAGGTATTGAGGTGTCAAAAAAGCACAACATCTCTTTATTAAAGACATACACTACCAGCAAAAAGTTGGGACACACCTTTTCATTCAAGGGTTTTTCTATTTTTCTTTCTACATAGTAGAACAATAGTGAACACATCAAAACTATGAAATACCACACATGGAATCATGTAGTAACAAAAAAAGTTTTAAATATTTTTTATAATTTAGATTCTTCAAAGTAGCCACCCTCTGCCATGATGACAGCTTTGAACACTCTTGGCATTCTCTCAACCAACTTCACCTGGAATGCTTTTCCAACAGTCTTAAAGGAGTTCCCCACATATGCTGAGCACTTGTTGGATGCTTTTCTTTCACTCTGTGGTCCAACTCATCTCAAACCATCTCAATTGGGTTGAGGTCAGGTGATTGTGGAGATCAGGTCATCTGATGCAGCACTCCATCACTCTTCTCCGTGGTCAAATAGCTCTTACTCAGCCTGCAGGTGTATTGGGTCATTATTCTGTTAAAAAACGAATGAGGGCAAACCAGATGGGATGGCTTATTGCTGCAAAATGCTGTGGTAGCCATGCCGGTTAAGTGTGCCTTGAATTCTAAAAAAATGAATGACAGTGTCATCAGCAAAGCACCCCCACACCATCACTCCTCCTCCATGCGTCACGGTCGGAACAACACATGCGGAGATGATCCTTTTACCTACTCTGCGTCTCACAAAGCCATGGCGGTTGGAACCAAAAATCTCAAATTTGGATTTCCACCGGTCTAATGTCCATTGCTCGTGAGTGTTGGCCCAAGCAAGTCTCTTCTTATTATTGGTGTCTTTTAGTTGTGGTTTCTTTGCAGCAATAAAGAAGAAACCTGGAATGAGTAGATGAGTAGATTTTGACTGGTACTGTACCTCTCCCCATTTTTACAACCATTGAATCTATAAATTTTGACTATGACAGTTTAAAATCTAAGGTAACACCAAGTAATTTAGTCTCCTCGACTTGTTCAACAGCAACACCATTCATTACCAGATTCAGCTGAGGTCTAGAGCACAGGGAATGATTTGTACCAAACACAAAGCTCTTAGTTTTAGAGATGTTCAGGACCAGTTTATTACTGGCCACCCATTCCAAAATTGACTGCAACTACTTGTTAAGGGTTTCAGTGACTTCATTAGCTGTCGTTGCTGGCATGTATATGGTTGAATCAGCAGCATACATGGACACATAGGCTTTGTTTAATGCCAGTGGCATGTCATTGGTAAAAATATTTTTTTTAAAGTAGGGGGCCTACAGAACTGCCCTGCGGTACACCACACCCTAACACAATCCATGATATGACAGAGGTATGAAAAGCCATAAAACCGATTATGGTCAATGTTCTAAAAGGCTGCTCTGAAATCTAACAGTACAGCTCCCACAACATTCTTACTATCAATTACTTTCAACCAGTCATCAGTGATTTGTGTCAGTGCAGTAAATGTTGAGTGCCCTTCTCTATAAGCATGCTGAGTCTGTTGTCAATTTGTGTACAGAGAAATAGCATTGTGTTTGGTCAACAACAAAAAAATTCAACAGTATGCTAAGAGCTGGCAGTAAGCTAATTGGTCTGCTGTTAGAAAAAGGCTGCTTTACCACACTTGGGTAGCGGATTGACCGGCTTCCCTCCAGGCCTGAGGAAAAACACCTTTCTCTAGACTCAGATTAATTACATGACAGATAGGAGTGGCCAAAGAGTCAGCTACCATCCTCAGTAGCTATCTAAGTTGTCAATGCCTGAAGGTTTGTCATTACTGATCAATAACAATAATTATACAACCTGTCCCACACTAACGTAAAACATTTTTAACTATTATTTTCTTCCATTATTTGTTTTGTTCTACATGAATACGATGGCTCACTGTTTGTTGTTGGCATTACCGCCTTAACCCTTGTGTTGTCTTAATAAGTGTTAAAAATGACCCGCCACTATGTTTAACATCAGAGAAAACCCCCTAAATTATATTTTTTTAACTTGAAATTTGATGACTTTTCCTAGAATGATCCCAGCTTTTGTTCATATTTCCATGAAAGCTGTACACCACCAGGGTACAAGGATTGTCTAAGGGTCATTTTTTGACCTGGCAGTAATACAATCATTTACACTCCACAAAAACCAGAAAGACACACACACACACACACACACACACACACACACACAATGAGACATTTATATTATTTGTGCTACTGATTGAACTCAGCCAGCAGCTCCTGAAGAGGAAGGTCACCATGGTTGGCACAGTTAGAAAGAACAAGCCTGAGCTCCTCACTGCACTGCTCGCAACAAGGGGGAGAGAGGCCTTCTCATCAAAGTTTTCCTTCACCCCCACTACCACTCAAGTTTCTTACCTCCCAAAAAGGAACAAGAATGTGGTCCTCCTGAGCACACTGCACAAAACGGCTGAGATCAGTGATTGTGAGGACAGGAAGCCAGCCATCATCTGGACTACAACCACAACAATGGAGGCAAGGACAACCTGGACAAGGTGATTGGAACTTACAGCTGCAGGGGGATGACTGCCCGCTGGCCCCTGGTCATCTTCCATAACATCATTGATGTGTCATACAATGCCTTGCCTTGTACAATGTCATACAATGCCTTGTGATATGGAACAAGATCAACTCTACCTGGATGCCTGATAAGCGGAACAAGAGGAGCGTGTTCCTGGAGCAGCTGGAAAAGGCACTTATAACCCCACACATTCAAAGAAGGGAGCGCTTCTCCCGCACAGCGGCCTCTGCAGCGCTTGTGAAAGCTGTTCAGAGGGCTGAATCTTGTCCTGGTCCACCTGAGGCTGCAGCTGCAATAGTAGGAAATGCCAATTCTGCCCCCGAAAGAAGAACTGTCAAATAAATACTGTGTGGTGCACATGTGAGAATTGGCATGTGCTAATAAGAGTTGATTGATTTATGTTCTTCAAATGTTTTGTTTTGTTCCTTATTGTACAGTATATAACAATATATCACCATGTTGCCAAACAACTTCAAGACTGTTATTTTTTCAATAAAATGCATACCAAACTACTTTCTGCACATTTCTGCTACATTCTTAGACTATACAAGTGCTATTTCTTACTAAAAAATTATGTTTACACCTATGCAGTACCTTTAGCAATAATAATAATAAAACTCTACTTTAGTAAAGAAAACCATTATGACAGGTCTGTTGTAATAAAGCGAGTGGTGTCCACTGATTAAATGCAGACTTTCTGCATTGTGAAGAGGGAAAACCCAGATATTCACAAAGTTTGTGAAGAATGACAGATTGTTTCTTCATGCAAAATTGATTTGGGGTATAAAATTAAATTAAGCTGCTATATTTTAGGGGTTAAGTGAAGGTGGGTCATCTTTGACCCTTAGTACAAGGGGAGTATACAGAGAGTTAAGACTACACAAGAGTTAAATTTGGGAACATCAAATGGCTTTGTTATGAATAAGCCATCTGATTTGCTGAAAGATGGAGTTGAATGTGTCTTTCTGCCCATAATTTCTTTTAAAGTAAACAAAGTTTTCTTCTATCATTCTTTCTGTTATTGATCTTGGCTTCATAAAAGTTTAGTCTCATAATTTCTCAATTTGCTGTATATCAGCCAGTCAGATTTGCAGCCAGACTTATTAGCCAGTCCTTTTGCTCCATCTTTTCAATTCCTCATCATTCCACGGAGCCTTAAAAATTCTAACAGTCAGTTTCTTAGGTGCATGTGTATCAATAATTGGGAGAAGCAATTTCATAAATGCATCAAGTGCAGTGTCTGGATGCTCCTTATTAATCACATCAGACCAACAAATATGTTTTACCTCATCCACATAAGAGTCACAGCAAAAACCTTTTGGATGATCTTTTACACTATTTTAGGCCCAGCTTTCGGGAACCTAGATATAGGCACTACATTGTGATCACTGCATCCAATGGGTATGGATACAGATTTATAACATAGTTCTACAGTATTAGTGTCACGACTGTCACCGAAGGTGGCTCCCCTGCCTGTTCGGGTGGCGCTCGGCGGTCGTCGTCGCCGGTCTACTAGCCGCCACCAATCCCCTTTTGTTTGGTCTTATTGGTTGCATCTGTCTCTTATATTGTTTTTTGATATGGTGGTATGGAGGGTGGACACGGAAATCGAGCGGGCGTTACGGTTGGAACCTGCACCTCCTCAGTGTCCAGCGGGTGTTCAGTACGTGTCGCTTGGTGTCCGTGATCGTTTGATTCAATGGACCCATACACTACCCTCTTCGGGTCAGCCTGGTATTGAGAGGACAATGCAGAGTCTTAGGGGGAGGTACTGGTGGCCCACTTTGGCCAAGGATGTGAGGTTTTATGTCTCCTCCTGCTCGGTGTGCGCTCAGAGCAAGGCTCCCGAAAACCTGCCTAGAGGGAAGTTACAGTCCCTCCCCGTTCCACAACGGCCATGGTCGCATTTGTCGGTGGCTTTTCACCCGAGAGTAATGGGCGGAGGTGGCTCAGAATTCCCTCCGCCACTCCTCCACTAACATGTCACCGTTCCAGTGCATGTTGGGCGGCTCCATGGCATCAGAGCCAGACCGAAGCTCCTGCGGTGGAGGAATGGGTGCAGCGCTCGAAGGAGACCTGGAGAGCTGGAGGAAATCACTGAAAAAAGCTAGTGGACGGCAGAAGAGGAGCGCTGACCAGCACCGCAGTGAGGCCCCCGTGTTCGCACCGAGGGACCGGGTCTGGCTCTCGACCCGAAACCTGCCCCTCCGCCTGCCCGAAAATGGGGCCGCAGTGTGTGGGGCCATTTAAAGTCCTGAGGAGGATAAACAAGGTGTGTTATAGGTTACAGCTTCCTCCTTACTATCGTATTAACCCCTCGTTTCATGTGTCTCTCCTCAGGCCGGTGGTGGCTGGTCCCCTGCATGAAGTTGAGGTGCCGGAGGACATCGAGGGGTCCCCGGCGTACACTCTACGTTCTATTCTGGACTCTAGACACCGGGTGAGGGGCCTACAGTACCTCGTGGACTGGGAGGGGTACGGTCTGGAGAAGAGGTGCTGGGTACCAGTGGGGGACATCTTGGATCCGTCAATGTTGAGGTACTTCCACCGGCTCCACCCGGATCGCCCTGCGCCGCCCCCAGGTCACCCTCTTGAGGCCTGTGGCGGCCCGCTGTGGGCGCGTTGGGGGGGTACTGTCACGACTCCCACCGAAGGTGGCTCCCTGCCAGTTCGGGCAGCGCTCGGGGGTCGTTGTCGCCGGTCGACTAGCCGCCACCGATCCCCTTTTCCTTTTCTGTTTGTTTGGTCTTATTGGTTACACCTGTCTCTTATTTTGTTTTTTGATTCAGTCTATTTAAGCCTGTTAGTCCCATCTAGTTTTGTGCGGGCTCGTTTTCTGTTAGTCCGGTTGTGCGTGTTGTGTTCCTGTCCGTTTGTGCCCTGTGTTGGGTTGGACAATTTTGTGACTAATTTCGCCTGTTGTTTTGGGCGTTAGCTTTGGAAACCTAAAAAAGTCAGGTTTCCTCAGTATCCTCTGCTCTCTGCGTTTGACTCAGCACCCACCACTCCAGGCGTTGTGATATTTATCAATACATGTGATGATCTTGTTCCTGTAGTGTTTGTAAACCCCCTGGTACGTTGATTAATAATAACCTGAACCAGATTACAGGCACTGGTTACAGTGAGAAGCTTCCTCTTGATGAAAACCAGTCAATATTCAGGTTCCCAAGAAAGTAGACCTCTCTCACATACACTATCTAGCACTTGGTGGCCTACAGCAACACCCCAAAACAAAAGGCTTTAGATGAGGCAGGTGAACCTTTAGCCACAGTACTTCAATAACACTTGACATGAGATTTTTGCTAAGAATTACTGGGATATGGCTCTCAATATATATATATATATATATATATATATATATATATATATATATACACTGCTCAAAAAGATCAATATAACTCCAAGTCAATCACACTTCTGTGAAATCAAACTGTCCACTTAGGAAGCAACAATGATTGACAATAAATGTCACATGCTGTTGTGCAAATGGAATAGACAACAGGTGGAAATTATAGGCAATTAGCAAGACACCCCCAATAAAGGAGTGGTTCTGCAGGTGGGGACCACAGACCACTTCTCAGTTCCTATGCTTCCTGGCTGATGTTTTGGTCACTTTTGAATGCTGGCGGTGCTTTCACTCTAGTGGTGGTATGAGACGGCGTCTACAACCCACACAAGTGGCTCAGGTACTGCAGCCCATCCAGTATGGCACATCAATGCGAGCTGTGGCAATAAGGTTTTCTGTGTCTGTCAACATAGTGTCCAGAGCATGGAGGCGCTACCAGGAGACAGGCCAGTATATCAGGAGACGAGGAGGAGGCCGTAGGAGGGAAACAACCCAGCAGCAGGACCGCTACCTCCGCCTTTGTGCAAGGAGGAGCAGGAGGAGCACTGCCAGAGCCCTGCAAAATGACCCCCAGCAGGCCACAAATGTGCATGTGTCTGCTCAAACGGTCAGAAACAGACTCATGAGGCTGGTATGAGGGGCCGACGTCCACAGGTGGGGGTTGTGCTTACAGCCCAACACCGTGCAGGACATTTGGCATTTGCCAGAGAACACCAAGATTGGCAAATTCCCCACTGGCGCCCTGTGCTCTTCACAGATGAAAGCAGGTTCACACTGAGCACATGTGACAGACGTGACAGAGTCTGGAGACGCCGTGGAGAACGTTCTGCTGTCTGCAACATCCTCCAGCATGACCGGTTTGGCGGTGGGTCAGTCATGGTGTGGGGTGGCATTTCTTTGGGGGTTCGCACAGCCTTCCATGTGCTCGCCAGAGGTAGCCTGACTGCCATTAGGTACCGAGATGAGATCCTCAGACCCCTTGTGAGACGATATGCTGGTGCGGATGGCCCTGGGTTCCTCCTAATGCAAGACAATGCTAGACCTCATGTGGCTGGAGTGTGTCAGCAGTTCCTGCAAGAGGAAGGCATTGATGCTTCGGACTGGCCCGCCGTTCGCCAGACCTGAATCCAATTGAGCACATCTGGGACATCATGTCTCGCTCCATCCACCAACGCCACGTTGCACCACAGACTGTCCAGGAGTTGGCGGATGCTATAGTCCAGGTCTGGGAGGAGATCCCTCAGGAGACCATCTGCCACCTCATCAGGAGCATGCCCAGGCATTGTAGGGAGGTCATACAGGCACGTGGAGGCCACACACACTACTGAGCCTCATTTTGACTTGTTTTAAGGACATTACATCAAAGTTGGATCAACCTGTAGTGTGGTTTTCCACTTTAATTTTGAGTGTGACTCAAAATCCTGACCTCCATGGGTTGATACATTTGATTTCCATTGATAATTTTTGTGTGATTTTGTTGTCAGCACATTCAACTATGTAAAGAAAAAAGTATTTAATAAGAATATTTTATTCATTCAGATCTAGGATGTGTTATTTTAGTGTTCCCTTTATTTTTTTGAGCAGTGTATATATAGCAAATCCTCTCCGATAAGCAATCCTTTCTATTCCATAGATGTTATATCCTTGTATTGCTACTGCTGTATCATCAAATGAATTATCTAAGTGAATCTCAGAAATGGCTGATATGTGAATGTTATCTGATGTTAGCAATTTATTGATTTCATGATCCTTATATCTAAGGTTTCATGTACCAATTTGTGCTATTTTCAGCCCTTTCCTGTGTAGCTTCTCAGAGATAGACATAATATGGAAAGAACAAACAAAGCAAGAGAGAAAAAACATAAATTTAGCAGTTCATTGATCAGAGTGTGTGTGTGTGTGTGTGTGTGTGTGTGTGTGTGTGTGTGTGTGTGTGCATGTAAAAGAGAGAGAGAAAACAACAAAGCTAAAGAAAAATACGAAAAAAGCACTTGCACAACACTTCTTACATTTCTTTCAGATCATTTCCCTCACTTTGTCCTCAGTCTCTGTCCAAGTCTCATGTGGAGATTCTTCAATTCCATCTACAATAATGTTGTTCTGCCTTGATTGTCTCGCAAGATAATCTGATTTGTTATTGTTATCGTGTATTCACAAACATAAATAAATGTCCTCTCTCAATGATTTACAGATTGTTGTCACCTTTCCGTTCTCCTGTTTAAACTCATCCAGCTGACCCTGGGAGAACCGCAAACTGTTCTTTAGGTCCTGGACCTCTCTGGTCCATTATTTTATTAGCTCCACCAGTATTTGGACACAACACTTGAAGCTATTTTCTTGTTGTTTTAACAGCTGCTTGTAAAAATATATATATATTTTGAAATATCCTTCACCTGTGATAGAAAGACACCGCTGTCTTCAATGGTACTCCCACCGGCTTTGGTCTTTGTCATGGTAGAAACATAGCCTACGCTGTTACTCTCTGCAATTCCAGAAAGGGTAGGTCGCAGGGAAGATGGAAACAGCAACAAACAGTAGGGATCTAGACAGCCACAACCCCGGGACAATCCACAGTCCTAGCCACAAGGGCAATATTAATTAGCTGTCATGGCAACATCGCTGAACATTGATAAAGAAAATCACAACCGAAAAGTACTGAAATGGCATTAAAGGCACCAATTAAATAAAAAGAACACAACATAATCAACACTAATTAATTAAGCAATTACCTATTCAAAGCCTACATTTTCCATTCAGCTAAACATACTAAATTATATACATTGCAACACGTTTTTCATGACACAATATACCAATATAACATTTACAAAATCACATCACTACTGACATGGTGTCTTTCAATATACGCATTTACATTAATGAGCCATTCGGGACAGGCACTACAAAGTTAACCCGATTGCCTTTGCTCGGGTCCTTATCCCAGAAGCTACAGAGATGGAGAGAGGAACGGAACCAAACAAACAACGCGCTCATCCATAACATTGATAAGTACAATAAACGTTGCTTAAATTAAACATGAACACTGTCTATATATTCCTAATACCATAACCTGTTACTGACGGGAGGTAAGTGTGAAATGTATGTACTAAGATAGGGACGTTAACTTGTGTGTAGACCCACATTGATAATGGAGCAGGGAGGCGCGATGGATGTGTGTGTGTGTTAATGTACCAAATGCTGCCCGTGGCCAGTGATGGACTTCTCCGCCACACAAGCAGACCACCATAATCCCTGTGCCCAAGAAAGCAAAGGAAACCTGCCTAAATGACTTCCGACCCAAAGCACTCAGGTCAGTAAACATGAAGTGCTTTGAAAGGGTGGTCAGGGCTCACATTAACACCATCATCCCGGAAACCCTAGACCCACTCTAATTAGCATACCACCCCAACAGATCCACAGATGATCGAATCTCAATCTCACTAGACAGTGTCAGAGGAAGGCCCCAAAAATGTTTAAAGACTCCAGTCACCCAAGTCATAGACTGTTCTCTCTGCTACCGCAAGGCGGTTCTGGAGCACCAAGTCTAGGTCCAAAAGGCTCCTTAACTGCTACTAACCCCAAGCCATAAAACTGCTGAACAATTAATCAAATGGCCACCCAGACTTTATACATTGAACCCTCACCACCCCATTTGTTTCTACACTGCTGCTACTCGCTGTTTATTATCTAAGCATAGTCAATTTACCCCTACCTGTCACGTTCTGACCTTTATTTCCTTTGTTTTGTATTTATTTAGTATGGTCAGGGCGTGAGTTGGGTGGGCAGTCTATGTTTGTTTTTCTAGGTTTTGGGTATTTCTATGTTTCGGCCTAGTATGGTTCTCAATCAGAGGCAGGTGTCATTAGTTGTCTCTGATTGAGAATCATACTTAGGTAGCCTGGGTTTCACTGTGTGTTTGTGGGTGATTGTTCTCGTCTCTGTGTTTGCACCAGATAGGACTGTTTAGGTTTTCGCACATTTATTGTTTTGTTAGTTATTTCATGTCTAGTTCCTTTATTAAAGAACATGACTAACCACCACGCTGCATTTTGGTCCGCTTCTCCTTCACCATACAGAAAACCGTTACACTACCTACATATACAAATGACCCTGACTAACCTGAACCCCCGCACATTCACTCAGTACCATTACCCCCTGTATATAGCCTCGTTATTGTTATTTTATTGTGGTATTTTTGATTCAATTTTTTACTTTAGTTTATTTAGTAAATATAGTTTTAACTCTATTCCTTGAACTGCATTGATGGTTAAGGACTTGTAGCATTTCACGGTAAGGTTGTATTTGGCGCATGTGACAAATAACTTGATTTGATTTGAATGGCATTCCTACTGATTGTATCAAATGGTGGGTCCTATGTATGGGATAAGTACAGCAATAACTGGTGGATTTTGGTCTACTGATATCAACCTCTGAATTTACCAACCCATTAAGTAATTTTCCACACAATATTCAATGTTAATATGAGCCCAATAAACATAGAGATCCCAATACCTCCTCCAAGTCTTAAGAGATGGACAGTTTGCTTGTTAGCTACACAATCCCCACTGCAGCAGCGATGCTAACAGATACCAGGCTCATATCTCTCCCTCTCTTATCTCTCCTGAACTCATGGACACAAGGTGCCTATTTCCAGGAGTAGTAGTCCAACATTTCAAGAGATGTCAGCAACCTGCGCTCCAGCTACTTCCCTGGCCACCCTATCACTGTCTGACCCACAGGTCACCCTCCATCACCCTGTGGAAATGACCAGAAAGCCTAGTCAGGCCCAATCAATGGAGCACACGGCTGCTTGTTCAATTAAGGCCTGGGATGGGGGGGTCGATGCTGTGGTGGCCCACATGGTCAGGAACAGGAGGTCCCAGAAGGGTGGTGAGTGCTGAAATCAGATGGGCCGGGCCTCCCATTAGTCATCACCTAATGGTAAATCCATCTGTGTCTGGACCAGCGCTCTCACTAGGCCAGCACACACACTGACCTCCCACCGAGTAACAGAAGAGAAGGAGGTAGAGAGCAAGGAAGGGTAGAGGGGGAGGTGAGTGAAAGAGAGACAGAGAAAGAAGGGGGAAAACTGAAAAAGGAAGAGAGAAATCTATAGAGAAAGATAAGAAAAATACAATAATATAGATAGATGGAAATGAGTGAGGTTGGGGTAGAGAAAATATTGAACCCAGCTAGGACATAACGTTCTGAGAACCATATTTTTCCTAGTGTTTGATGAAAGCTTGATTGTCCTATGGTTATTTTGCATACAACCTTCCCACAACTCTCTGGGAATGATGCAGGATAGTTGCTTGGCTTTGGAACATTCTCAGCACATTAAAGGAACTTTACCATTTTTTTTACATTAACATCGAGTTTCCTCAAAGTTCAAACGTGGTTACATTTAATGGTAATGGTAATGTTATGGTAATGTTTTTGGAATGTTCCCCAACTGGTTTGACATTGGGAATGTTCTCAGATTGTTCCAAGAACAAGAAAAAAACAACGCTCTTCTGTGGGAATTTCAGCACTTCAGTATAATGTTTCTTACAGGTTTCCTCGTGTTTCTATTTCCAGTAATATTCTCAAATTGTTCAGAGAACATTAAAACCTTTCATATGAAACAAGAAAACTTTAGTAATGTTCAGAGAACGTTCAAAGAAGGTTATTAAAATACATACATTTCGTTCTCAGAATGTGAAGACAACTTTCCATAAAAACCACAGGAAAACTTTAGAAACATTGTAAAACATATACCGTTCTCAGCATCAACAAAACTTTCTCGATCCTTTACCTTGTTACGTGTGTTCAGGTGTATTGGCCATGCCCACTAATTGGCCACACCTATTCTTAATGAGTACTTGTTTCCTTTGAAATGGAGTCTGTTGGAATACAATGAACAACACTGTATGCATATAAAACATTGTATGCTAGCTCCATCCTGATGGTGTAGTCGACTAATTCCATGGATAGAGAACAGAAGATTATAGGTTTTAATCTCACTGATGCTGTGTCACAACAAAAAATGTACAGTTGAAGTTGGAAGTTTACATACACTTAGACTGGAGTCATTAAAACTAATTTTCAATCACTCCACAATGTATAGTTTTGGCAAGTCGGTTAGGACATCTACATTGTGCATGACACAAGTCATTGTTCCCAACAATTGTTTACAGACATGTTATTTCACTTATAATTCACTGTATCACAAGTCCAGTGGATCAGAAGTTTACATTCACTAAGTTGACTGTGCCTTTAACACAGCTTGGAAAATTCCAGAAAATTATGTTATGACTTTAGAAGCTTCTGATAGGCTGATTGACATCATTTGATTCAATTGGAGGTGTACCTGTGAATGTATTTCATGGCCTACCTTAAAAGTCAGTGCCTCTTTGCTTGACATCATGGGAAAATCAGAAGAAAACAGCCAAGACCTCAGAAAAAATTGTAGACCTACACAATAACCTGTGTGTGTGTGTGTGTGTGTGTGTGTGTGTGTGTGTGTGTGTGTGTGTGTGTGAGAGAGAGATATTTGAAACTTGATGTGTTTACATATTCCATGTCATCACTGCTACTGACAACCACCAGACACCCTGCATGTAATACAGACAAATTCGACACCATTATTTTTCACACAGACAGGCTAACACAGAAGAATTGCCATGGCTCTTTAGCCAGATGTCCTTCTCAGTCATTGAAAATGAACATCTGCTTATTCTAATGTAATTGACAGGCCTACTGCATCTGGTCTCTCTCAACATCTCACCAGACCTCAGACATTTCTACCATTCCAATGAAAACAATAACAAGAGGGATAATTACCAACAAAAATGAATGATGAACATGTTATATTAGCCACATAGTAACTGCCCCAATGTACAACTACAGACATGGAGTCTATTTAATGGTTTAGCCAGCCAGCGCTAATACACTGCATTAACAGACTGTGGTTACTTAACACACTGTGTAATGCAGCTACAGATGGAGGGAGGGATCCTTATCTGCCTATCTGATATATATATATATATATATATATTTGTTTACTCTCTGCCGAGTAGAATTGACTCAGGAGAGATATGAGATTAATATGTCTGATTAAGTGGCTGACTGTCTTCAACTGTATATTTAGATAATACCCTTATGAAATACAATAATGTAAGAAGACTGAAATGCCATTTGTTTAAAAGTTCGGCAACTTCATATAATACATTACACATGAATATTAGCGTAACATTGCAGCATTGTTTTCAGAATGACTTGCATTATTGTTTAAAGGTTGTATTCATAACAATGATGGATCATCATGGCATAACCTTACAGGTTTGTTGTTAACGATTTGTCATTTTAACCCCCTTTAGCAGTCATTGTTGACCACAGTGCTCATTCCTCTAGCAGCAACTGGATGTAAAGCTGTAAGAATTACAGGATGTTGCATTAGCCTCTGTTAGTAAGACTGGTGCACATTGGAAGTATAAACGAGACAGATGAACCCAATCCTAGTCCCGCAATGTTATTTTAGACAGCACACTTGCGAGCCATGATCGCAGCAATTTTGCGTCCTATAGGCAATATCAAAATGCGCAAAAATACATAAAATTACCAGAGATTTGATCTGTATTTTTGGGCTATGACAGCCAATAGGCTAGACCAGGGATGGACAAATTTAATGGGCAACTTTGGAGGCCACAAAAAAATTGAACTCATCATGAGGGGCTGCAGTTTGCTCTCATTACTGAAAAAAAAAAAATTATATCACTGGATTTGGACAGGCAACCTTTGGCACCAGAATGACTGGCACCGGATGACTGTGTGATCATGCTCTCTGCAGCCGATGTGAGTAAGACCTTTAAACAAGTCAACATTCACAAGGCCGCTGGGTCAGACGGATTACCAGGATGTGTACTCCGAGCACCATAGTCCCTGTGCCCAAGAACAGTAAGGTAACCTGCCTAAACCTGTCTAAATGACTACCGACTCATAGCACTCACGTCTGTAGCTATGAAATGCTTTGAAAGGCTGGTCATAGCTCACATCAACACCATTATCCCAAAAACCCAAGACCCATTCTAATTTGCATACCGCACCAACAGATTCAATCTACCTACCTCATCCCCATATTGTTTTTATTTACTTTTCTGCTCTTTTGAACACCAGTATTTCTATTTGCACATCACCATCAGCTCATCGATCACTCCAGTGTTCATTTTCTGAATTGTAATTACTTTGCTACTATGGCCTATTTATTGCATTACCTCCTCATGCCACTTACACACACTGTATGTAGACATTCTTTTTTTCTATTGTTTTATTGACTGTACGCTTGTTTTTTCCATGTGTAAGTCTGTGTTGTTGTTTGTGTCATACTGCTTTGCTTTATCTTGGCCAGGTCGCAGTTGTAAATGAGAACGTGTTCTCAACTAGCTTACCTGGTTAAAGAAAGGTGAAATAAAATAAAAAATATTAAAAACATCCACAGATTATACAATCTCCATTGCACTCCACACTGCCCTTTCCCACCAGGACAAAAGGAACACCTATGTGAGAATGCTATTCATTGACTACAGCTCAGGTTTCAACACCATTGTGCCCTCAAAACTCATTACTAAGCTAAGGACCCTGGGACTAAACAGCTCCCTCTGCAACTGGATCCTAGACTTCCTGACTGGCCGAACCCAGGTGGTAAGGGTAGGTAACAACACATCTGCCACGCTGATCCTCAACACGGGGGCCCCTCAGGGGTGCATGCTCAGTCCCCTCCTGTACTCCCTGTTCACTAATGACTGCGTGGCCAGGCACAACTCCAACACCACCATTATGTTTGCTGATGACACAACAGTGGTAGGCCTGATCACCGACAATGATGACACCAGCTATTGGGAGGAGGTCAGAAACCTGACCATGTGGTGCCAGGACAACAACCCCTCCCTCAATGTGATCAAGACAAAGGAGATGATTGTGGACTACCGAGAATTCTCATCGATGGGGCTGTAGCGGAGAGCTTCAAGTTCCTTGATGTCGAAATCAACAACAAACAAACTGGTCCAAGCACACCAAGACGTGTAGAGGGCACAACAAAACCTATTCCCCCTCAGGAGACTGAAAAGATTTGGCATGGGTCCTCAGATCCTCAAAAGATTTTACAGCTGCACCATCAAGAGCATCCTGACAGGTTACATCAGTGCCTAGTATGGCAACTGCTCAGCTTCCGACCGCAAGGCACTACAGAGGGTAGTGCGTATGGCCCAATACATCACCGGGGCCAAGCTTTCTGCCATCCAGGACCTCTATACCATAGAGGAAGGCCCTAAAAATCATTAAAGACTCCAGCCACCTTAGTCATAGACTGTTCTCTCTGCTACAGCACGGCAAGCAGTACCGGAGCGCCAAGTCTGGGTCCAAGAGGCTTCTAAACAGCTTCTACCCCCAAGCCATAAGTCTCCTGAACAGCTAATCAAATGACTTCCCAGACTATCTTCACCACCCTACGCAGCTACTACTCTCTGTTATCATCTATGCATAGCCACTTTAACAACCCTACCTGCATGTACATAATTATCTCAATTACCTCAACTCCGATGCCCCCGCACATTGACACATTGGATCTGTATATAGCCCCGTTATTGTTAATTTTCTGCTGCTCTGTAATTATTCGTTTTTCTTATCTCTTTTTTACAGTATTTTCTTAAAACTGCGTTGTTGGTTAAGGGCTTGTAAGTAAGCATTTCACTGTACGATCTACACCTGTTGTATTTGGCGCATGTGACAAATACAATTTGTTTTGATTTGATTCTGTACAGTAGGGTTCACTGTTGTATTCGGCGCATTTGACATATAAAGAATATTTTGATTTGAGACGCTTATACCCATCCGACGTCCTCAGCCATAGATGGATGTTGAATACTGATTTGTATCATAGGTGACTTGGCTGGATTTTCAGACGGAGATAAATATGGGTGATCAATATTTCTTTCTAGGCAATGTATAAACTATAGCCTTAAAATATTTATGAAGTAAATTTCCTTGAACGATAACTACCCTGTGTTTCTCCGCCCATGCACAGGCTATAGCCTAGTCTATTTCATTGAGACCACACATGCACCTGGTCTTGCAATTATGGCTGCTTAACTTGAAACAGCAAGGATGATGAGAGTGGATACTTGTACTTTTTCTTGAGCTACATTTTTCAGATAGGATATAGCCTACCTTTTAGGTGGATGATTTGTAGGCAGAGACAAATAAATAAATAAATGGGTAATTGAAAATGTATTGAAAATGAAAAGACGCAATGCTCACTCGCCATGGTAGCCTTTGCACACTTTGAGCATTTTCCTCTTTAAAGATAATGCAATTTTTGGATTGCACCTTGACTCACGTTGGTTCAGTGCCCTCCACTTCTTTCCATTATCAATATTTATTTACAGACACTGTAGTACTATAGTTTCATCATATTTCATTTAAATTCCTTGGAAAGATAACTGCCATGTGATTCTCCGCCCATGCATAGGAAGCCTACTCTATTTCATTGAGACCACACATACACAAGTGTACAAAGCAATAGGAACATGTGCTCTTTCCATCACATAGAATTACCAGGTGAATCCTAGTCAAAGCTACAATCCATTATTGATGTCACCTGTTAAATCCACCTAATTTAGTGTAGATGAAGGGGAGGACAGGTTAAATAACTATTTTTAAGACTTAAGATAATTGAGACATGGATTGTGTACGTGTGCCATTCAGAGGGTTAATAGGCAAGACAGGAGATTTAAGTGCCGTTGAATGGGGTATGGTAGTAGGTTCCAGGCACACCAGTTTGAGTGTGTCAAGAACTGCAAAGCTGATGGGTTTTTCATGCTCATCAGTTTCCCCTGTATATCAAGAATGATCCACCACCCAAAGGACATCCAGCCAACTTGACACAACTGTGGAAAGCATTGGAGTCAGTATGGGCCAGCATCCCTGTCAAATGCTTTCCACACATTATAAAGTTCATGCCCTGACGAATTGAGGTTGTACTGAGGGCAAAAGGGGTGCAATTCAATTTTAGGAAGGTGTTCCTGAAGTTGTGTACATTCAGTGTATACTAGGCACACTTGATCTTGCACAACCGACTGGGAGTGGAGAGGAAGGCTACTTAACTTGAAGCAGCAAATTCTGAGAGTGTGTAAATAACGCAACAAAGATGTGCTTTTAATACAGTAGGCCGGCTAACGCATACAAAGCAGAAAGGTGGCTGTTTCCACATTTTTCTGAGGGCCAACAAAAATATTTTCATTTCAAAGTACTCTGCCTGACTGCCCGCTCCCAATCGCAGCCCGCCCCGCGTCAATTTGCTCGTCATGATCAATTACACTTCATAGCACAACCTGCTTAAAATTATTTTTTAAATCTAATTTCACTTCTTCAAACCTGTATTCAAAAATCATAAAGTCTTAATATTTTGAATTGCCCACAATCCTCTAAAAACTGAACGACATGAAGTATTCATAGATTGCAAAAAATATTATATATCAACACAACACAGCACACACATGATGTCATGCCCTGGCCTTAGAGAGCCGTTTTATTTCTCTATTTGGTTAGGTCAGGGTGTGATTTGGGGTGGGCATTCTATGTTGTCTATTTCTTTGTTTTTGGCCGAGTATGGTTCCCAATCAGAGGCAGCTGTCTATCGTCTCTGATTGGGGCTCATACTCAGGCAGCCTTTTTGCCTACTTTCTGTTGTGGGATCTTGTTTTTGTTAGTTGCTGGTTTAGCGCTACAATACTTTACGTGTTGTATATCTTTCTTGTTTTTTTTGGTTTTCATTTAATAAATTCAAAATGTACGCCTACCACGCTGCACCTTGGTCTCATTCCGACGACAGCCATAACGTAAAGGAAGGGTTTTCTACTACTACTTTATTTTATGTAAAGATGTAAAACATAATAGTATCAAGTAAAAACAACTTATCTAATAAATTATTAATTTACTTTTAAATATTAAATAATAATATTTTACAAGTTCAATAACTTTAGAATATCAGAACACCAATAAAGTTATATTTACTCAATAACCTAATATGTGTCAACTGTGCTCAAAAACATTAAGTGATAAGAAATGTAATTGACAATTTGAGTTAGTACCACTTTTATGATTTGAGTTCTACTGACCATTGGAGATGTTTGAGTAGCCACTACTCAATTTCTTTAATGAGTTGGGCAGTTACTTTTTACAGTGCAGTACCTTCTAAAAACATTACTGCTACTGGTGTTTTTACATTACCTGGAAAAATGAGAACATTTGGGGAATTCTGTCGTGGTTGTTACAGATGTTCGACACAGTATTTGAATGACCATTAGGAGAACATTTCAATTATATTTTGGGGGGAATTTTTGTATTTTTTAGCATCCTAACAAAATTGTATCATCCTAACGTTAGATAAAACCCAAAACTAGAACTTAATAAGAATCTTAGATAATGTTATGGGAATGTTCCTGGTTTGCTAGGAGTGTTACCATGTAAAGCTTATTCACAGTTTTAGAAGGTTGTTTTCTCTCTTCCCAACCCTAACCTCATCACTTGAGAGGGCATTTACAACATGAAGTTACAGCATCTGTTTTGTACGACTACCCCTCCTCGGGTCTACATGTATTGGGTGTGTTATAAATATTTTGGTTGAGTCTCTAAACAGTGCCCATGGGGGGACCCAGCTGCCCAGGTTTCTGATGACAGACTGGCTGCTCTCAGGGGTTCAGACATTTCCTCCTGCTCCTCTGGCTGTTTCTCAATCTGGATCTGGGCTTGTTATTTTGACCATTTGTGAGTGTCTCAGGCTAGGCAGACACACACACACACACACACACACACACACACACACACACACACACACACAAACAAACAAACACACTCACACACTGAGCCTGATCAAACCCTACTGGACTTCTTTCAATATGGAAACGCAGCCATAACTGTGTAGAGAGAGGTGCTTGTTTGCGCTACATGTATGGATATAATCTGTAATGGGATATTTGTTCCTGTTTGAACAGTAACAAGATCTTTCTCATGAGAAAATCTGAAATAAAGCCCTGTGCTCTGTTCTTTTGATCTGAGCTTTGGATGCCAAATTAAACGCACAAGCTTCAAACTCCCGGGACAACACGGCATCTGAAACCACAGAGGAGGCCAAGACGCTTGTAATGTGTGTCTTCAGTTAATTTGACATTCTCTCTCTTCTCTCCCTCTCCTGCGCCTTACATTTTTTCATTTAAACTTGATTTATTCAGGTTTAATCACAATAAGATAAAATCGCTTTCCCTTCCTCTCCCTCTCTCTCTCTGTTTCCACTCTTCTCTCCCTCATTCTGAAAATAGTATTACAGACCTGCTTATTATTGTTTGTCCGTCCCAGGCGGGAGCAGAGTAGAACAGCGGGAGAGCGTTACTGCGTTTGTTCTATTACTAAATCCTGCTTATGTAAACTGCCAAGACACTAATGAAAGACAATGATCCACCCACTGTTTTCTATAATTGTATAACAGGTCTAGATAAATGTGTTACTGAGTATTCCTGATATGGATTTGTGCCAGGATGACCCCAAGTAGTAAAGCTGTGATCAAGAGGGAGGGGTGTGTGCACGTGTCTGTGAGCGAGTACAGAAATCTGTGTTTTTGTGTTTGTGTGTACCTGGGGCCTGTTCTACTGCAGTGTAGCCTCGTCCATGACATGTGTATCTGACACCGGAGAGTGAATGAAGCACCTTTGGCCCTGATATGTCAGACTAGTCTTCCAGACGTTCACATAATCAATGACTACTTACTACTTCAGCAGATCACTATAGCTTCCCTGTTTCTCACCTGTCTATTCTAACCTTGTTCAAGAGGTGAACCTCTGGAGGGTGAATCAGTCTACAAATACAAACAGATGATGGCATGGATGCTTTACCGGGATGCACACACACGCACACGCATAATCACCCCTTCGTCACTCTTATCGCCTGAGTTTCTCTTGTTTCATTTGTTTCCCACTGCATCTCTTGTTTCCAACTGAATTATCCAAGTCGTTTACTACTTTGCTCTATTATATTATGCACATGAAAATCAAGTCCAAAAAAGAGAGGAAATAGAACAAAAAAATAAACAATGGGGGCTCTTGACAAGGCTGAGCCACTGCTGCTACTCTAGCTGCCAGTTCTTAATTTCCTCATCCATTCACACATTATTCAATTGTTTTCAGGATTATTAGAATATATCATTGTTATTCGTGGTGTAACCTTCCTCTCACATCCATTCTCCAGTATAAATAATTAGGACAGGTTGCTGTTGCTGGGACGAGGAATGTTATGAAATAATTAAGACTGTGAAGTCTTCCCTGGCTCCTGGAGTGTGTGTGCGTGTGTGTTTGTGTTTGGGGGTGGTGGAAGATGGAGGAAGTCAACCGTGTTTGCAGGCAAGCGTGATTTTGGAAATACACAAACATTACACCTAACCAGGACACAAGCCTATGGGATGTCATGATAGACAGATGTTTTGAATATTGTCATAACATAAACAAGGTCTTTGTGCATGTGAGGCTATTTTATAGCAGACTGTGTGGTATGGTGCCATCCCACATAATTACACTGGGGTAAGGGTAATCACTGACCCATGTTTAGGGCTATTTTAAATGTGGACTTAATTTATTCTCCATTGCGCTTATATTCATTTATGATGTAATTTAATTGGTCAGGAGAGGACCAAAACAAAGTGCACTTTAGAGTCTAATTGATGCTGGTTCTCCTGAGTCTGCACCCTCAGCATTCTTCTCCCCTCACCAAGGAAGTGAACTAGGTGGGGGAGGGAGGGTGGACACAGGAGGGATGGAGGAAGGAAAAGAGGAGGAAGGAAGGAGTGGTGAGTCAGAGTGTGTGTGTGTGTATGTGTGCTTGTGTGCTTGCAGGTAAATAAGAGGGTGTTAGGCGGGAGGTGCACATTTGATTTCCTTCCTTTCTGTCCATTGTTAGTCCAGGGCTTTGAAAGGCAGTGAAAGCAGAGCTCCATTTTCTGGGCTCTGTGAGAGAGATTAGCTGAGGCTGGGCTTGTTTCTATTTTGAGGAATAATGAAGAGAGTCTTTACAAACCCTGCTCTACTCTGCTCTGCTCTCTCTCACAGTGGTCTCTCTCTCACACTCTCTCTTTCTCAATCTATTCTCTCTTTCTCAATCTCTTCCCTCTCACCATCCTCTCTCTTTCTCCAGCTCTTCTCTCCATCCTCTCTTTCTTTCTCAATCTCTTCTCTCTCTCAAGATCCTCTCTCTTTCTCAATCTCTTCTCTCTCTCTCACCTTCCTCTCTCTTTCTCAATCTCTTCTCTCTCTCCAGCTCCTCTCTTTTTCAATATCCATTTATCTTTTTCCTTCTTTCTCCATCCTTTCTTGATCTTTCACCCTCTATGACAAATCACAATAGGGCTATGTGTGACATTCTTCTCTCTTTCTCTTCTGGTGTCCCTCACAGCACACGAGGAAAAGGAGGAGGGTTGTTTGTGTGCTCTGGGTCAGGTGGTCAGAGTGATAAAGCCAGTGATGCGTAAACAGGAAACAGTCATGCTGTGTAAACTCACAGGGCACCACACTCTAGTTTGGTGAGGATAATCAGGAAGGCTGGCTGCATGGGACAACTTTACCAGAGCCACAGTTAGGCTCACCTTAATTATGTGGTTTCTCCAAACCTCCAGCGATGGAGTGGAGGGTCCTCGAACTTTCCTAGAACCATCCCTAAATTACTGCAAAGAGAGGGGGGGGGATGAGGGTAATCCCGCATCGACCAGGGAAGAGCATGTTTATTCGTAGCTCTCTACGAGTGACACCTCAGCTCATTATTAGCAGGTATGAGGCAGAGATGCAGTGTATCACTGGGATCCCCGAAGGCACAAATAGGCCCAGAGCATATCTGGGAGACCCAGAATTACCCTGCTCTATGCAGCCTTGTTTCACTCCCCAAGTGTAACTCACAGCAGCCCTGACAAAGTTAAGGTGTCAGCAGAACCGCCATCTACATTGCAGACCTCGTCCTACCCCAGAAATGGATGAAAAGAAAACACAAGGGGGTACGGAGGGATAAGGTTTTTTAATGACTGTGGAGTTGGATGGGGTGCCATTAATGAGCAGGGCTGGGATAAAAGTGTGTGTGTAGACATGTGTGTAGACAAATTCCTTTCACATTTCCACAAAGTCCCACGATTCCAAGAATATGCATAGCCTTGCATCAGAGCCTAAGTTACAGGCTATTAGATTTGGGTATGTCATTTTAGGCAAAAATGTGAAGGAACAAAAAGGGGCGGATCCTTAACCTGTTATGGCTGGGGGCAGTATTGAGTAACTTGTATGAATAAGGTGCCCAGAGTAAACTGCCTGCTACTCAGGCTCAGTTGGTAATATATGCATATTATTACTAGATTTGGATAGAAAACACGCTGAAGTTTCTAAAACAGTTTGAATGATGTCTGTGAGTATAACAGAACTCATATGGCAGGCAAAAACCTGGGGTGAGAAAAAAAGCTGAGAGGGAGACCCAAGAGTGTACATCCTTAGTCAATAATTCCACTGGGGCTCCCAACACAGCTATTCAGTTTTCAGCTCCAGATGAAAAAATAAATAGCCTCTTCAGACACCCTGCTTCTCCAGAGACAGAGAATAGAGAGAGCTACTCACTTTCTATCTGCCTCTCATACTTACTTCGCCCAGCCTCTCATCTTTATCCTTCCACATGCCTACTCTCAGACACATGTAGACTCTGTCTGGCCAAACCTGTTGACACACACCTACACACACACACACTGAATACTGATGACTAACTTGCCTGGGTATAAACCTTTCTCTAGTCCCTCTATTATAGCTGCTTTTCCAATCGTAGATGTCTCGGTTGTTAATATACACCGACATGCCTCCTATAGCCATCCATTCCTAAAAGCCCAGTGCAAGCATAGCTGGTTTCACTGAAATATGGCCTTTATTCCACTCTTACGCAAATAGATGTGGCCCATTGCCATACATCAGATGTCCCCACCTGCATACATGAGCAGAACTAGCAGACCTATTCTGTCTTGATAACCATGTTTATAGAATATTCACACTGTACTGTAGCTTCTTCAGTTTCTCTTCAGATCTATTCTTCTCACTTTTCTTCATCCCCCCATGTATCTCTTTCTCTCGCATGCACATGTTCTCATTCACTTTGTCTCTCTACATCTCTCTTTTACCTATATCTCTTGCTGACCCGCTTACCTCCTCACATCTCTAACCCAACCTTTGTCAAAGCTGCAACCTACTCATTCAGAATGTTAAACACAACATCCAATCCTACTCTCCGCACTGTAAATCTCTCTCTGCTTTGTTTCGGTGTCAGGAAAACTGCATGGCAGACAGTGTTGCTACAGTATTTGACTGTAGTGCCCTGGCAATTCTCTGATGCTTTGGTGCATACACTCCCTAGATGGGGAGGGCTGGCGGGAGATGGCAGCTGGTGCTGGCATTGAGGCTATGGTGTAGAGACTAGAGCGTGATTGTTCCGGAAAGCTGATGTTCTGAGTGAGACAGAGACACATGGCTGATGCTGTGTGGCCTGTACTCCTCATCATCAGCTGCCTCTCGCTCTCCCCCTATATCCCCCACCCTCTCTTTCTCTCCACGGTCCGTTATGTAATAGATGATCAGATAAAAAACAACGATGCCTCCCTGCAGTGCTCTTTCTCTAGCGTTGCTCTCCAAATCAAATCAAATGTTATTAGTCACATTCGCCGAATACAGCAGGTGTGGATCTTACCGTGAATTTGTAACGAGTGTGCTGGGAGTCGGGAAGCAAGTTCAGGGAGTGCATAATTTAATAAACAAATGAACAAAACACGAACAACGTACAGACAGGAAACCAAAGGGAGTGACACAAATAGGGAAGGTAATCAGGGAAATGATGGAGTCCAGGTGAATTAGATGACGCACAGGTGCCAGTAATGATGGTGACAGGTGTGTGCCATAACGAGCAGCCTGGTGACCTAGAGGCCGGAGAAGGAGCACACGTGACAGAAATGCTTGCTTACAAGCCCTTAACCAACAATGGGTTCAAGACAGAGTTAGGAAAATATTTACTAAATAAACTAAAGTAAAAAAAAATGTAATCAAATCAAAAAGTAACACAAGAAAATTACATAACAATTACGAGGCTATATTCAGGGGTACTGGTATCGAGTCAATGTGTGGGGGTACCGGTTAGTCAAGGTAATTTGTAAAGTGACTATGCATAGATAATAAACAGCGAGCAGCAGCAGTGTAAACACAAAGTCTGGGTGGCCATTTGATTAATTGTTCAGCAGTCTTATGGCTTCGGTGATATAGCAGAGAGAACAGTCTATGTCTTGGGTGATTGGAGTCTTTGGCAGGTTACCTTCACTTTCTTGGTCACAGAGACTATGGAGGTCTATTTGAAACATGTAGGTATTACAGACTTGGTCAGGGAGACATTGAAAATGTCAGTGAAGAAACTTGCCAGTTGGTCTGCACATGCTTTGAGTACACGTCCTGGTAAGTCGTCTGGCCCCGCGGGTTTGTTAATAGTCTTGCTCACATCGGCTACGGAGAGCGTGATCACACAGTTGTCCGGCACAGCTGGTGCTCTCAAGCATGATTCAGTGTTGCTTTCCTCGAAGCGAGCATATAATCCATTTAGCTCATCTAGTAGGCTGTCACTGGACAGCTCGTGTTGGGTTTTCCTTTGTAGTCCATAATATTTTTCAAGCCCTGCCACATCCGATGAGCGTCAGAGCAGGAGTGATAGGATTCAATCTTAGTCCTGTATTGATGCTTTGCCTGTTTGATGGTTCGTTTGAGGGCATAGCGGGATTTCTTATAAGCGTCCGGATTAGTGTCCCGCTCCTTGAATGTGGCAGCTCTAGCCTTTAGTTCTGTGCAGATGTTGCCTGTAATACATGGCTTCTGGTTGGAATATATGTACGAGGATCAACATGGGGGCGACGTCATCGATGCATTTGTTGATGAAGCTCAGGTGGTATACTCCTCAATGCCATTGGATGAATCCCAAAACATATTCCAGTCTGTGCTAGCAAAACAGTCCTGTAGCGTAGAATCCGCGTTATCTGACCATTTCCGTAATGAGCTTTCTGCTTTAGTTTTTGTTTGTTAGCAGGAATCATGAGGATATAATTATAGTCATATACACAAAATGGAGGGGGAGGGAGGGCTTTGAATGTGTCTCTGTGTGTGGAGTAAAGGTGGTCTAGAGGTTTTTTTCTTCTGGTTGCAAATGTGACATGCTGGTAGAAATGAGGTAAAACAGATTTAAGTTTGCCTGCATTAAAGTCCCTGGTCACTCGGAGTGCCGTTTCTCGATGAGCATTTTTTGGTTTGCTTATGGCCTAATAAAGCTTGTTGATTGCCGTCTTAGTGCCAGCATTGGTTTGTGGTGGTAAATAGGCATCTACGAATAATATAGATTAAAACTCTCTTGGTAGATAGAGTAGTCTACAGCTTATCAACAGATATTCTAACTCAGGCGAGCGATACATCGTCTCCGTCTCCCTTTCCGTCTGACTGTTTCTGTCTCTTGGATTTGTTTGCTTCATATTTAGTAGATCTATCTCCCTCTCTTTCTCTCTTGCTTCTCTGTTCTTCGCCTTATTTTGTCTCAAGTTTAGAAGCTAATCAATTTGATTGATGTCATCTGACTACATTATGGGTCTTGGTTTTGCATGTTGCCATTGTTGTTGATGCATAACAGCTGTTATCAACCACATCATTGTCAGCATCATCATTTGTGTCTACATTTCAAGCGAAACAATGATTATCGTGCATA
Source organism: Oncorhynchus nerka (assembly GCF_034236695.1). Classification (NCBI taxonomy): domain Eukaryota; kingdom Metazoa; phylum Chordata; class Actinopteri; order Salmoniformes; family Salmonidae; genus Oncorhynchus; species Oncorhynchus nerka. Next base: position 41,783,180 of record NC_088420.1, on the reverse strand, counting down.
TTCAAGTGGCAATGATAGTACTTCTTATCATTCATGCTTTGTTTAACCGACATATTTGTAAGATAACCAATTAACATATTGTTGGCACAGTCCCAGCAAACATGCCCCCCTTGGCACGATGTGTTCTCAATGCGGGCTAAAATATCGGTCCCATGTAGACTGCCCACAATGGACCAATGCGCCTTTGCTCTTCGGCTCCACGTTGGCCCCCAAGGCCTTTGCCTGCCCAGTGTGGGCAGATCATATCTGGTTAGGTCAGCACTCACTTCGCCTGAAATAAACTGATCTTTTCGCATCAAACATGCCCACATTGCAATGATGTGGGCCCAGTGCGGGCCGATGCGCCATTGCTATTTAATAGGAATTTATGTATTGACTATTTATTTATTCGAATGCTACATTGTATCAGGAAGACAACCAAATTGTTACTATCATACATACAGTATACTCTATATATACAAAGTATGAGGACACCCCTTTAAATGAGTGGATTCTGCTATTTCAGCCACACCCGTTTCTGACATGTAATCTCCATAGACAACACTTGGCAGTATAATGGCCTTACTGAAGAGCTCAGTGACTTTCAACGTGAAATGCTTTATAATGTATGTGATATCAACAGAGAGGTATATTTTTGGGGTAATTTAAGTAGTGACTGGTTTTCATCACACTGCCCAGTCAAAACAAAAAGCTTCATACTGCAACCAGTGCCTGTGTCACGTTCTGACCTTAGTTCCTTTTTTATGTCTCTATTTTTGGTTTGGTCAGGGCGTGAGTTAGGGTGGGCATCTTATGTATTTGTTCTATGTTTTGTATTTCTGTGTTTAGCCTGGTATGGTTCCCAATCAGAGGCAGCTGTCTATCGTTGTCTCTGATTGAGAACCATACTTAGGTAGCCTGTTCCCACCTGTGTTTGTGGGTAGTTGTTTCCTGTTCTGTGTTTTGTCACCTGATAGGACTGTTTCGTTTTTTCGTTGTTTCACCTTTGTTATTTTGTGTTCAGATTAATAAAGTTAACATGGATACGTACCACGCTGCATTTTAGTCTGATCCTTCATATTCCTCATCAGATGAGGGGGGGGTTACTGTCACGTCCTGACCTTAGTTCCTTTTTTATTTATGTCTCTATTTTTGGTTTGGTCAGGGTGTGAGTTGGGTTGGGCATTCTATGTTTTTGTTCTATGTTTTGTATTTCTGTGTTTGGCCTGGTATGGTTCCCAATCTGAGGCAGCTGTCTATCGTTGTCTCTGATTGAGGACCATACTTAGGTAGCCTGTTCCCACCTGTGTTTGTGGGTAGTTGTTTCCTGTTTTGTCACCTGATAGGACTGTTTCGTTCTTTCATTGTTTCTCCTTTGTTATTTTGTGTTCAGATTAATAAAGTTAACATGGACACGTACCACGCTGCATTTTGGTCCGATCCTTCATATTCCTCATCAGACGAGGACGAGAATCGTTACAGTCTGCAAGCTTTGGAGCACTTTAAATTACATTTTGGGCATAAAGGCAAACTATGCTCCATCATTCATTGAATCAGATGGCTCATTCATCAGAAAATCTATTGATATTGCCAATTACGTTAATGATTCTTTCTTTGGCAAGATTAGCAAATTTAGGCATGACATGCCAGCACCAAAATCTGACACTACACATCCAAGTTTAACTGATCAAATTAAGAAAGACAAGCATTGTCATTTTGAATACCATAAAGTGATTGTCGAAGAGGTCATTTTGTTTTTTGCCTATCACCAATGACAAGCCACCAGGGTCTGACAACTTGGGTGGGAAATTATTGACGATAATAGGGGACGATATTGCCACTGCTTTTTGACATATATTCAATCTAAGCTTACTGGAAATATGTGCCCTCAGGCCTGGAGGGAAGCAAAAGAAAAGACGCTACCCAATCAATTTAAAAGCCCCCTTTACTGGCTCAAATAGCCAACCAATCAGACTGCTCCCAATCCTTATTAAACCTTTGGAAAAAAATAGGGTTTGACCAGATACAGTGCTATTTTACAGTAAACAAACTGACAACAGACTTTCCGCACGCTTATATGGAAGGACAGTCAACAAGCACCCCTCTTGCACAAATGACTGATGATTGGCTGAGAGAAATTGATGACAAAAAGATTGTCAGAGCTGTTTTGTTAGACTTCAGTGCAGCTTTTGACATTATCGATCATAGTCTGTTAATGGAAAAACATATGTGTTATGGCTTTACACCTGCTGAAATATTCTGTATAAAGAATTACCTGTCTAACAGAACACAGATGTCACGTTGCATAAAGATGGGAGACAGGTGCAAGAATACGCAATAGGGTTTTGTAATTCTCGACCCAAAACAAAAGAGAGAGATGTAAACTTCTAAAATAATTAATGGGACGAGACCCATAATAACAAGTGCACAAAAATTAATGTAGCACCAAAAACCGAATAAAACAGAGCACAGGTACTCACAAGACCAACGGACATAGGACAGTGATCGACAAGGACAATGTGGGGAACAGTGGGCACATATGTACATATACCAACTTCAAACATCAGCTATCTGAGCAGCTAACCGATCGCTGCAGCTGTACATAGTCTATTGGTAAATAGCCCACCCATTTTCACCTACCTCATTCCCATACTGTTTTTATACTGTTTTTTTTTTATTTATTTTTATTTACTTTTCTGCTCTTTTGCACACCAATGTCTCTACCTGTACATGACCATCTGATCATTTATCACTCCAGTGTTAATCTGCAAAATTGTATTATTTGCCTACCTCCTCATGCCTTTTGCACACATTGTATATAGACTGCCCATTTTTTTTTCTACTGTGTTATTGACTTGTTAATTGTTTACTCCATGTGTAACTCTGTGTTGTCTGTTCACACTGCTATGCTTTATCTTGGCCAGGTCGCAGTTGCAAATGAGAACTTGTTCTCAACTAGCCTACCTGGTTAAATAAAGGTGAAATAAAATAAAAATAAATAAAAAATACTAATCAGGGGGAATGGTAACCAGGTGTGCGTAATGAGACAAGACAGTCTGGGGTTGGTGGTGATGATCCAGTTCAGTTCAGTGATGTAGACCTCCGGAGCTGGTGAACAGAATGAGCAGCAGTACCGGGGGAATCCGTGAAAACATAGGGTGTTCTTTAATGGAAGCCTCTCCAACATAATCCAGGTAAAATCAAGAATTGCCCAGGGCAGCTGTCTAGACCCCTTACTTTTTTCAATCTTTACTAATGACATGCCGCCTGCTTTGAGTAAAGTCAGTGTGTCTATGTATGCGGATGACTCAACACTATATACGTCAGCTACTACAGTGAGTGAAATCACTGCAACACTTAACAAATAGCTGCAGTTAGTTTCAGAATGGGTGGCAAGTAATAAGATAGTTCTAAATATTTAAAAAACTAAAAGCATTGTATTTGGGACACATCGTTCACTAAACCCTAAACCCCAACTAAATATTGTAATAATGTGGAAATTGAGCTGACTAGCCTGCTTGGAGTGACCCTTGATTGTAAACTGTCAAGGTCAAAACATATTGATACATCTGTCCATAATAAAGTGCTGCTCTGCCACAACACTGTCAACAAGGCATGTCCTACAGATCCTAGTTTTGTCCCACCTGGACTACTGTTCAGTTGTCTGGTCAGGTGCCACAAAGAGGGACCTCGGAAAATTACAGTTGGCTCAGAACAGGGCAGCACGGCTGGCCCTTAAATTTCCACAGAGCTAATATTAATAATATGCATGTACATCTCTCATGGCTCAAAGTGGAGGTGAGATTGACTTCATCAATACTTGTTTTTATAAGAAGTGTTGACATGCTGAATGCACCGAGTTGTCTGTCATGCATACCCAAGACATATCACCAAAGGTCTCTTCACAATCCCTAAGTCAAGAACAGACTATGGGAAGTGCACAGTACTACATAGAGCCATGGCTACATGGAAATCTATTCCACATCAGGTAACTGATGCAAGCAGTAGAATCAGATAAAAAAATACACCTTACGGAACAGCAGGGACTGTGAAGAGACACACACAGGCACAGACACATGATAAGACAAGCACTCTACACACACGTACACATGGATTTTGTATTGTAGGTATGTGATAATTATAAGGGCACAGGGTGAGACCCAGATGCAGACAAGGGAGGCAGATGGTTAGTCTCTCTGATATTTATTATATTTCAAGGGGCAGGCAAGAGAATGGTTGTGGACAGGCAAAATATCATAAACATGGTCAGAGTCCAGGATGTACATTTACATTTAAGTAAACTCAGGCGATGTACAGAGTGGCAGGCAGGCACGAGGTCAGGGCAAGCAGTATGGTCAAGCAGGCAGGTTCAGAGTCAAGGCAGGCAAGGGTCAAAATTGGGAGTACTAGCAAAAGAGAGATAATAAAAAGCAGGAGCACGGAAAACCACGCTGGTTGACTTGACATAACAAGAAGAGCTGGCAACAGACAAACAGGGAACACCGGAATAAATACCCAGGAACTAATGGGGAAATCGGGTGACACCTGGAGGTGGGTGGAGACAATCACAAAGACAGGTGAAACAGATCAGGGAATGACAGATAGTAGAGTTATAGCCTGAGGGCACACACTTAATGTGTTGTGAAAAGTGTTATGAAATCTAATGTCCTGTAATGTTTAAATTGTATATAACTGCCTTAATATTGCTAGAACCCAGGAACAGTAGCTGCAATGGGGATCATTAATAAACACAAATGCAAACGTGGCACCGTCATAGGATGCCACATTCCATCAAGTCAGTTCGTCATATTTCTGACCTGCTAGAGCTGCCCCGGTAAACTGTAAGTGCTGATTTTGTGAAGTGGAAATGTCTAGGAGCAACAACCTTTCAGCTGTGAAGAGGTAGGCCACACAAGCTCACAGAAAGGGACCTTTGTGTGCTGAAGAGTGTAGCGTTTAAAAATTGTCTGTCCTCGGTTGCAACACTCACAGCCGATATTGCAAACTGCCTCTGGAAGCAACGTCAGCACAAGAACTGTTCGTCGGGAGCTTCATGAAACGGGTTTCCATGTCCGAGCAGCCGCACACAAGCCTGAGATCACCATGAGCAATGGCAAGCGTCGGCTGGAGTGGTGTAAAGCTTGACACTATCGGACTCTGGAGCAGTGGAACCACGTTATCTGGAGTGATGAATCCCGCTTCACCATCTGGCAGTCCAACGGACGAATCTGGGTTTGGCAGATGCCGGGAGAACGCTACCTGCCCCAATGCATAGTGCCAACTGTAAAGTTTGGTGTCGGAGGAATAATGGTCTGGGGCTGTTTTTCATTAGTTCCAGTACAGGGAAATCTTAACGCTACAGCATACAATGTCATTGTAGACAATTCTTTGCTTCCAACTTCGTGGCAACAGTTGGGGGAAGGCCCTTTCCTGTTGATTAGCCTGTGATGGGCTGGTGTGGGCTAGCCCGTGCCAATCTTGCACACTGAATAGCCACATGGGGCCAATGGGCTCATGTTTTCTGGGGTGTGTGTTATCATTAAACTTCTAGAGCATTTGTGTGTGTGGTATTATTGCTCCCAGCTGATTCGAGGCAGTCTTCTAATCTGGCCTATAGATGGTACATTACACTCTGCTCTAGTACCACGTCAGCACTCTCTTAACTCCACTACCTGTAATGAATGCTCTGCTTAGCACTGATATCTGAAATCCTTTTAAGGAAGTAGCAACGACAGCAGGACCTATCCCCACCAAGCTCTCTTTATCTGGCTGAGAGTTTTCTTCGTGTGTCTTATGCTCTGCTCGACAAGACTTGTGCGTGATGTCAGACTTTCTGGTGAGACGTATCCGTGAGGATTTGGAGATAAGGCTGAGGAGGAGTAGAGGGGTGTAAGCAGGGTGTGAGCGTGTGGAAACACATGGCTTACATGCTCTGAGAGACATTGTGTGGGTTGAGACACTCAGTCTCCCAAATACTGGCTGCTCCCAACCGAGACAGAGCATGCAGATTGAGGAACTTGGTGTGTGTGTGTGCTTGTGCGTCTAAATTGTAGACCTACACAATAACCTGTGTAGGTTCAGTGACATCCCAATCCATAAACTATTTTATGCAGTTAGTTTAATAAAAAAATCCCCATCAAAATACGTCAGTTTAAACTCAATCCAACGCATCCGATGCCTTGTTCAGGGGCAGCAGGTAGCCTAGTGGTTAGAGCGTTAGGCCAGTAACCGAAAGGTTGGTAGATTGAATCCCTGAGCTGACAACGTTAAAATCTGTTGTTCTGCCCCTGAACAAGGCAGTTAACCCACTGTTCCTAGGACGTCATTGTAAATAAGAATTTGTTCTTAACTGACTTTCCTGGTTAAATAATAATGGTTTTTTTTAATTATTAAGAAAATCTGCCGCATCCGAAGGTGGCCGAGCTACAGCAGTGTTTGTCAGACCCTGAGACGTCCCGAAAATCGGGTCTTCTCACAAAAACATCTGTAGTATCCTAATGGTTTGGCCCCCACACATCCCACAGGAATCGTCTGAAGTCGGTAACTCTGATGTGCCAACTTCTGTTTGTCGTGTACGAACCGTTTGGGCTACAAACTAATATGATTCGCACAAACACAATGGTATTTGCTCTCCGACCCCCACAAGTGTCAAGGGACTCGTCTGAAAGTAACCCATTCAAATGAATGGAAGTATTGAGGTAGTTTTGCGGCAATAAAAACAAGGGATGGGTTAAATATGAGTCCAAAAAAACTTTAATATTTCCTGAGCATTCTTATATCTCCTTGATATAGGACGACCTTATTCCTTATGAATAATTTTTTTGACTGTCTTTTTTGCCATTTATAAATGTTATTCAATGTGTTTCTATGGGCTATAACATTGTTTTATAAAACCATTTTTATATATATATATTATTTTTTTAAATATACATTTAAAGGAGTCAAAATTCCAAATCAAATAGCTAAATGAAACAATTCCATATGTTCGCTTAGTAGAACCCACCTCCCAACGGCTTAGACTTTTAGAGGTTAAACATTGTCATCGATTCTAAGAACAGCTTAAGTGACTATGTTATATGTAGAATAACTACACAAGCCAGCCTGTGAATCAGCTGAGGAATCAACAGCAGCAATCCCTGGAGGAGTAAAAGAGGGGACATCAGAGGTGCTGCTCTAATTTGTAATCACCCAGTACTTTGATGGCAGACCTGGAACCTGAGTCATCATGGCCCTGTGTGTCAATGTGTATGTGTGTGTGTGTGTGTGTGTGTGTGTGTGTGTTTGTGTGTGTGTGTGTGTGTGCGTACGCTGTGATCACTTCCCCCGGACTCAGAGAGCCAGACTGACATCATGCCCAGTGACTCACCCAGACTAGCCTCAGTGGGCGACAGATGAGTACTGAATCATCAAGAGCCAATCACTCTACTCTACTACTCTCTCATCACACTCTATGCCCCTCATTTCTTATTCTTCCCGTTTACTCTTTGCCCTCACTTCTCTTTCACTCACTTCTCTCCTTTACTCTACTCCTCACTCATTACACTCTCTCGTCTGCTTTCCGTTTTACTATTTTGTCCTCTCCACTTTTCCTAACCCCTTTCCACCCCCATAGGTCCATAGGAAATAACTGTCATAAAAGTGTCATTTGAGACCAGTTAAAAAATGTAAAAACATTTATATGGGTTTTATGCAACTCAGCTGGAATTCTCCGTTAAAACGTTTTAAACTAATAATTTGAAATGTGCATGTAATGTGTCTTCAGACTCCCTAAGTGTCATGCTTAAAGCCCCAAACCCTCCTATGTTCCAGTGTTGTAGACATTCTCTGAAGCTTTTGACAGGCTTTCATTTGAGACTCAGACATTCTGAAGGGTGTGTGATTCCATATATTGGTAATTTACTCCTCTCCCCTGGGCGTCGCCACTTAGTGCTTTCATCTTCACGACTTTCTGCTTTTTCACAAACTACTTTTCCCAAACTTTCTTGCTCTGCCTTTTGAGTTTTTGGAATTGTCTCCTTTTTTCTTTCTTAGAAGATTTCTCTTTGTGCCTCCTTTGATGTCTCTTCTCTCCAGCTAAGCACCTTCTAACGCCCTCTCTTGTTCAATACCAGTGTCTCTCTCAGTAAAAATAGATCATAATGAATTTGGTGAATATGCAGTTTTCAAGGGGCCAAACCAATTACCTTCTCCTTCATGAAGAAATGACAGCTGGTATGTGTACTATTAAAAACCTAAGACAGAAGGGTGAATAGGAATCCATTTCACAGTCAGATAAACTGGAGGAACATTTCCTTGTCAAAAAAAAATAATTAAAGAGAAGAGACTGACCCCACTGAAACTAGAAGACAACATAAAATATGATATTCTCAATGGGAAGCTGTCCATCTGTAACGCCATCTTTATTTTTCTTATCCCTTCCTCACTCTATCATTCCCTCTCTCACCGTCCCTTTTAACTTCCTCCCTTCAAAACTCTCTTAAGACTCCCCATGCCAATTCAGTCAGCCACTTAATCAGACATATTAATCCCATATCTCTCCTGAGTCAATTCTACTCGGCAGAGAGTAAACAAATATATATGTCAGATAGGCAGATAAGGATCCCTCCCTCCTTCTGGAGCTGCATTACAGTGTGTTAAGTAACCACCATTAAATAGGCTCCATGTCTGTAGTTGTACATTGGGGCAGTTAGCAACAGTTAGCATATGGCTAATATAACATGGAAGGTAATGTCCATCATGTATTTTTGTTGGTAATTATCCCTTTTGTTATTGGTTTTATAGGAATGGCAGCCATTTCTGAGGTCTGGTGAGATGGTGAGAGAGCAGATGCAGCAGGCCTGTCAATTACATTAGAATAAGCAGGTGTTCATTTTCAATGACTGAGAATGACATCTGGCTAAAGCGCCATGGCAATTATTCTGTGTTAGCCTGTCTGTGTGAAAAATAATGGTGTCGTATTTGTCTGTATTACATGTAGGGTGTCTGGTGGTTGTCAGTAGCAGTGATGACATGGAATATGTAAACGCATCAAGTTGCAAATATCTCTCACACACACACACACACACACACACACACACACACACACACACACACACACAAACACACAAACACACACACACACAAAAACCTTTGCCAGTTTCACTAAATAGCCTATAAGCACTCCAATTGTCTACAAACAAATGATGTACATGGCTGGGAAACGTATTAATTACAAATCACATTAAAGTAGACATTTTGCTGTATTTTAATTTCATTAAGTCACTGATCCTGTAACATAGAGAATTACCAAATCATTATTATTTGTTACAGAAAATGTTTTAATCCATCTCAATTCCAACCTTAAAGTCCCTAATTTGTTTATCTCATCACCATCATCTCCCCAGACGTATTTATTAAAATAAACCAGCTTTGCTTATGAATCCCTGTCTGTATTTGTGTCACGTCAAGATACTCATAAATGCTATGGATCACCGTCAGCTCCTAGTTATGACTCCTCTGTGATCACTATCATTGTCAGCTGGTAAAAGCTGTCTGTTTCTCCCGAACCTCTTAATCAACCTCAAGTTCATAGAGATGGATGAAGTACATGCGATGCACAGCCGTTCAGATACAAGTCTTTCAAATGTTTCATTGACTGATTTTCCATTGGAGTTTGCCAATTGTTGTTTGGTCTTCAGATATTGTACTCACACAGAGCAAACATTCTTTATTGGCTGGATTGCAAACAGTAGGTTATTCCCTCTTCTTTATTCCATATATTTATCTCATTCTTGTCCCAGCTAGCACATTTACTTACTTACTTACTGACTTTATTGTCCCCATGGGGAAATTTTGTTGCAGTGTCATGTACACATTTAAAGTGGCATTGAAATACAAAACAACATTGACAATACAACTTTCATAACAGTTACATACCAATAAAACATTTTAAAGAAATACAATTAAAATAAATAAAGACTAGCCTGCTGGCCTTACTGAGTCGATAGGAACATTAGCCCCAGCTATTTAGGAGGGATATCACACCTGGCACAAATGATTGTCTGGTTCTGTTTTTCCTGCTGAGGGGTGCCCTATACCTGTGCCCAGGGGGGAGTATTTAAAAGTCCGGGTACAGGGGTTGGCTTGGGTCTAAAATTATTTTGTGAGCCTTGCGGAGGGCCCTGACCTTAAAGATCTCAACCAGGCCTGTCTGTTTGACTCCAAGTACCTTGCTTGCTGTGGTGATAATCCTTCTCAGCATATTTATCTGGCTGACTGTGGCATTGCCAAACCAACAAACAATACAAAAAGTTAAAATACTCTCAATTAAAAATTTGTAAAACAGAGTCAGTATAGTACAGTCCAGATTAAAAGATCCCAGCTTTTTGAGAAAGTCCAGTCTCTGTTGGCTCTTTTTGTAGATCAGGTCTGTTACATTTACTCCACTGAAGCTTATCGTCCAAGAGGACACCCAGGTATTTGTATTCCTCTACAATCTCTTTATTCGGACCTCTGATAGATGTTGCAGAGGTAGGTGTTGTACACTTCAAGAAGTCTATGCACATCTCTTTGGCCTTGTTGGTATTGAGTACCAAGTGTGATTCCTCACACCACTCTACAAAGTCATCCAGGACGAGGCCATGATGTTCCTCATCATCATACAACAGGCTGATCAAGGCAGTGTCATCAGCAAACTTTACCAGTTGTCTTACATGGGAACTAGTACAACTATTAGTGTACAAGATGTACAGGAGAGAGGACAAAACACATCACTGAGGACAGCCTGTGTTGGTTTTGCGTATGTCCGACACGTGGGGACCAATTTTACTCGCTGTGAGCGTTGGCTCAGGAAGTCCAACAGCCACAAATCCAGCCCCAAATCTAAGGAGAAGTACTGAATGCGTCTCTGTGACAGAATGTAGGGCTGGATTGTGTTGAAGGCAGAAGAAAAGTCAACCCTAACATGGGATTTGGCACCCTCTAAATGTCTGTAGACCATGTTAAGGAGGGTAAGAATGGCATCATCAACTCTTCTGCTAAACTGATAGGCAAACTGAAATGGGTCGAGAAGCTTCTGGGTGACGCTGAGAATATGACTTTTCACAAGCTTCTCAAGGCCATTTCATTACTAAGGATGTCAAGGTGACAGGGTGGTAGTCATTCAGCACAGAGGGATTAGATGCTTTAGGAATTGGTATAATTATTGAGTTTTTCCATAATACTGGCACGTGTTGCTGGTCGAGTGAGGATTTGGAAACATCTGTAAAAACACCAACCAATTGTTCAGCACAGTGCTTCAACACTTGTCCACGTATTTTGTCTGGATCTGGGCTTTTGTATGGGTTACATCCCCTGAACAACTTTAAAACATCAGACTGTTTAACAACAATTCTCTCAAACATTTGTAACGATGCTCCCATTTGTTTTACCTCTGACACGAAGTTGTCTGATTCAAATCTAGAGAAGAAAACATTCAGTTCATTAGCCATATTCTGGCCCTCATATCTCCCAAGGTTTCCGGCCCTCATATCTCCCACAGTTTCCGATTTCAAATATGATTTACAGCGAAAGCACCACAAACGATTATGTTAGGCGAGTGCCTATTCACAGAAAAACAGCCATTTTTCCAGCCAAAGAGAGGAGTCACAAAAAGCAGTAATAGAGATAAATGAATCACTAACCTTTGATGATCTTCATCAGATGACACTCATAGGACTTCATGTTACACAATACATGTATGTTTTGTTCGATAAAGTTAATATTTATATAAAACAATCTCAGTATACATTGGCGCGTTATGTTCAGAAGTTCCAAAAACATCCGGTGATTTTACAGACAGCCACTTCAATTTACAGAAATACTCATCATAAATGTTGATGAAAATACAATTATTATACATCTAACTTTAGATAAACTTCTCCGAAAATAAACTGATAGATAAACTGTACCGAAAAAGCAAACCATGCAATAATCTGAGTACGGCGCTCAGAGCCCACTCTCTGGTTGGATTTTTTCCTCAGGTTTTTGCCTGCCATATGAGTTCTGTTATACTCACAGACATCTAGGACCGATTGGAATAATGGCTACCTCTGTATTTTACGCGAGAATCTCTCTCGGAGACACCATGTGACCACTTAGCCTATGGCTATTCTTCAACAGAAATGCGTAAAACTACGTCACAATGCTGTAGACACCTACGTGTCTAGGGAATACGTAGAAAGCGTAAGCTCGTTGATGGTACATTCACAGCTGAATAGGGAGTCATTGGAACGCAGCGCTTTCAAAACCTGGGGTACTTCCGGATTGGATTTTTCTCAGGCTTTCGCCTGCAACATCAGTTCTGTTATACTCACAGGCAATATCTTTACAGTTTTGGAAACATTAGAGTGTTTTCTATCCAAAGCTGTCAAGTATATGCATATTCTAGCATCTTTCCCTGACAAAATATCCCGTTCATAATGGGAATGTTTTTTTTCCAAAAATGAAAATACTGCCCCCTAACACCAAGAGGTTTTAACAAGACATTTGTGGAGTGGTTGAAAAACGAGTTTTAATGACTCCAACCTAAGTGTATGTGAACTTCCGATTTGAACTGTAGCTATAGCTTTTTAAAGAATGGTAATAAAGTACATTTGAACCCCTGATCTGGCATCTTCAAGCCCTGTAGGCCCCTTTGTACTGAAATCCTTAAATTATGATCCAAACTATAGTTTTAAGTCTTAATACATATGCACATATATGTAAACCTCACCGCAATCACCGCAATCTGCCAGACAATAATTTAACATTTCGGCAATTAAGTTGGTTGGGAAAATAAATGTAAAAACATCCCAACTTGACAGTATATAAAGAAGATTAGTAGATATTTAGTCATCCTCTCTTTTGCAAAAACAAAGACGTCAACCTTGAAGTCAGAGCAAATGTCTAAGCAACTGTATATTTGTGTTTCTCTCGTCCCAGTGGCACAGTGGATTAATTTCAGGAATAACATTGCAAAGCTCCCATATTCAATCTCCGCTTGTGACTATAAAACAAAATACTCTTAAACTATGTTTGTACAATATATGTCTAATAAATTGTGTATTTTTATATGGATTGTTTATATGGATTGTAAACTAGCACAAGAAAGAAACCTCCATGAACTGTTCAAAACAGAATTGTATCATTCTGGGAATATAGGAAGAACATTGAGTGAATGTTTTGTGCACCACGATACAAACAATGTAAGAATGTCATAACAACTGGACAGATGTTGTATTTTGGGAACCTCTTGTCGTATCCCCACAATATTCCCCAAACCTAAATAACTTTTAAAGAACATAAAAACATTAAATTCTGTGAACGTTCTTGTAACATCAGGCAAATGTTTTTTTTCAGCCTAATTAACATTGTAATGATCAGCAGAACTGGACAGTTTTTGTGTTTTGGGAACATATATTTAGTGATTTCCCCACAATTCTCCCGCCAGACTGTTCCCACAACCTAATGAAACATTCTGGGAACCTTTAAAGAAGAGATGAAATGTGTTCTGAGAACGTTCTTGCAACATCAGGCGAATGTTTTATACAAACATTGAATAATCATCAGCACAACTGGACAGTTTTTGTGTTCAGAGAACATTAGCTGCAACCTAACGAATGTTCTGGGAACTTTCACATAGCCAATTTGGATTTGCTGGGCTGTGACTCCCAAATCCATTTCATCACTGGTACACAAATGATAGGGTTTCAACTGGGGACGAACAAAGCTCAACTGAGGGGACACGTTCAGCTGGCTAGGTTTCAACTAAAGCCCGAGGATCCAGAGAGAGAGGGAGAGAGAGAGAGAAAGAGAGAACGAGTGCATAGAGAAACAGATGGAAAAAGGGAGAGAAGCTTAAGTGAGGAGTAGAGATTACAGTGAGAGAGAGGGACAAACAGGATCAAGTAGTTTAGTAAAACTAAAGTAAATAGTGAGAGGTGTGGGAGAAAAATGTAGCTCTCCATCTTCTCTGACTGTAGCAGTGGTTGGATTCTATAAGAAAGGGGGCGTTGGGATCTGACTTTACACAGATGTGTGTCTAGAACAGTGTTGTTGGGCTGCCGTCCTCTAGGAATGATTAGGCCAGAAGAGCTTAATATAGCCAAGGAAGGAATGAGAGAGATGTTAGAGAGGAGGGTTTTCATCTCCACGGAGACTCTTTACGTCAGACCGTGAACGCAGGCATTTAGCAATCTGTCTCCTAATTAATCATGCTCTTTAATCAGTCAGAGCTGCTGCATCTGAGTGTGTGTGTGGTAGTGTGAGTGTGTGTGTGTGCACTCTTATAAAACCCTTCCATTCTTTGGCTGTCCACATAGGTCAGGATAACCTTTTTTGGTTTCAGGTAGAACTGGAAAGGGTTCTACATTGAACCCAAAGGGTTATTCAAAGGGTTATCCTATGGGGACAGCCGAAGAACCCTTTTAGGTTCTGGATTTCACAATTTTTGTCTAAGAGAGTGGGTGGGTGTATGAGTATGAGTATGAGTCGGTGTAAGTGTGGAGTGTGTTAATGTGTTTTCACTTGTGTGTGTGTGTTCATGTGTAGGCATGGGGTCAACGTATAACCTGGTTCTTTGACCTGGTTTTCGCAGGCTTCCAGGAAAACGTTATAAAAACACTTGTTGATGAGGGAAAAAAGTGCTCATCTATTCCAATTCTAAGACCACAAGTGCTGTTTTTGCAGGGCCGGCGGCAGACTTCTTTAGCTCTCTCCCATTAGCTGTAGGAAAACAGTAGAGAAATCAGCCGAGGCATTGTTGCTCCCTGGAATGGCTGTCTGATTGAAGCCATGCAGGGGAGCGGATTTGGTGTGGCGCGAGTGGGGAAGTGTGGGGGCCTTGGATAAACACTTCTCTAAACCAATTACCGAGCATAGAAAACAGCACATTAAGATTAGCCAGCCAGAAGAATACTGAGTCAGGAAGGGGTAAATAAAGATGGGAGCGAAATAGACTCACTGTGTGTTTGTGTGTGACAGATAGGGGGAGATTGTAATAGAGAATGAGAGAGGGAGTTGTGTGTGTGGGCGCTAATGCTAGTGTCTAATATGTGTGTGCGCATGTGTATACAAGGAAGAGTGAGAGAAAATAAATAGGTCTGGGTATCAGACACACGCACACGCACACACACACACACAAACGTGTGCCAGACAGAAACAGAGACATATCTACAGTACATATACCGCCACAGTCTCTCTGAGAAAGACAAACCCTACTCTCCATTCTCAGTATTTTTGTATTCCTGGATGTATCTATAAAACTCTATTCCATGCTCAGTTTTGTCTCTGTATCCATGCCTGTACTCTGCAGGAGCCTCATATGGACTCAACCTGATGTGGCAGGCTACCTGACTCTGTACACCCCTGCTACTAAAATGCCATAACCGCAGGAAGTAGAGTTGCTGCATATTTCTGGTGTAGTGAAATCTGATAGGATGTATAGACATTATGGACAGTATGTGGATAGAATATTTAGTATAACTGTAGAATCTCTATTGTTATTTTTTGAAACTGCACTCTCAGTTAGGGGCTCGTAAGTAAGCATTTCACTGTAAGGTTGTATTCGGCGCATGTGACTAATAACATTTGATTTGAATACGCAGGATAGAATAGTATATGTACAGCAATAGTTAAATAGAATAGCATTGACTAAACTATAGTATTAACATATTAAATTAGTAAAACAGTATGTCAGCGTTTTTAAATTGACCAATGATTCTATGTCTATGTACATATGGCACCAGCCTAAGGTGCAGGGTTGAGTAACCGGGTAGTAACCCGCTAGTGACAGTGACAAAATTCAGGGCAGGGTACTAGGTGGAGAATGGCTAGTGATGGCTATTTAACAGTCTGATGGCCTTGAGATAAAATAGTTTTTTCAGTCTTCCGATCAAAGCTTTGATACAACTGTACTGACCTCGCCTTCTGGATGACAGCGGGATGAACAGGAAGTGGCTTGGTTGGTTGTTGTCCTTGATGATCTTTCTGGCTTTTCTGTGACATTTGGTGCTGTATGCGTCCTGGAGGGCAGGCAGTGTGCCCCCGGTGATGAGTTGGGCAGACCGCACCACCACCTGGAGAGCCGGTGATACAGCTTGACAGAATGTTCTCAATGGTGAATCTTTAAAGGTTTGTGAGGGTCTTTGGGGCCAAGCCAAATTTCTTTAGCCTCCTAAGGTTGAAGAGGTGCTATTGCGCCTTCTTCACCATACTGTCTGTGCGGGTGGACCATTTCAGATTGTCAGTGATGTGTAAGCCGGGGAACTAGAAGCTTTACACTTCCACTGTGGCCCTGTCAATGTGATTTGGGGCGTGTTCCCTCTGCTGTCTCCTGAAGTCCACGATCATCCTCCTTTGTTTTGTTTGACTTTGGGGGAGAGGTTATTTTCCTGGCACCTCCTCCCTGTAGGCTGTCTCGTCATTGTTGGTAATCAGGCTTACTACTGTTGTGTCGTCTACAAACTTGATGATTGAGTTGGAGGCATGAGTGGCCACACAATGATGGGTGAATAGGGAGAACATGAAGGGGCTGAGCATGCACCCATGTGTTGAGGAAGAGCATAGTGGGGATGTTGTTTCCTACCTTCACCACCTAGGGGCAGCCCATCAGGAAGTCCAGGACCCAGTTCCACAGGGCGGGGTTCAGAACCAGGGCCCCGAGCTTAATGATGAGCTTGGCTACAATAAATGCGGCCTCAAGATATTTGGTTTTTCAGTCCATTGTAGTTCTTTGAGGGCCCTTCGTGATATCGGCTTGAGGGTGAAAATACATTGCTGTAACTATAACGGAAGAGAATTCTCAGGAAGTAATATGGTCAGCATTTGATTTTGAGGTACACTAATGTGTTGAAGTCTGAGCTGTAGTCAAAGAACAGTATTCTTACATAGGTATTCCTCTTGTCCAGATGGGATAGGGCAGTGTGCAGTGCGAGGGCAGAATTCATCGTCTCTGGATCTTTTGGGGCAGTAAGCAAATTGAGTGAGTCTAATGTGTCAGGTAAAGTGGAGGTGATATGATCATTAACTAGCCTCTCAAAGCACTTCATGATGACAGGAGTGCTGTGGGGCGATAGTCATTTAGTTCAGTTATCTTTGCCTTCTTGGGTACAAGAACAATGGTGGACATCTTGAAGCAAGTGGGGAGAGCAGACTCGGATATGGAGAGATTGAATATGTCCGTAAACACTCCAGCCAGCGGGTCTGGGCATGCTCCGTAGCCGACAGCCTTGCAGGGGATGACATACTTAATGTCTTACTCATGTCGGCCATGGAAAATGAGAGCCCACAGTCGTCGGGAGCGGCCCACGTCAGTGGCACTATGTTATCCTCAAAGCGGGCATGGAAGGTGTTTAGCTTGTCTGGGAGAAAGATATCGGTGTCTGCGACGTGGCTGGTTTTCCCTTTGTAATCCGTGATTGTGTAGAGTCCCTGCCACATACGTTTCGTAGCTGAGCCATTGAATTGTGACTCCAATTTTCTCTGTACTGACGTTTTGCCTGTTTAAAACTTCTTCGGGATCGGTGTCCCTTCCACTGGACGTTTGAGCTAACGTAGGCTAATGCGATTAGCATGCGATTCTAAGTAACAAGAACATTTCCAAGGAAATAGACATATCTGAAGCATGGATTTTGATTTGCCAGAACACTGTTAAATAGGTCCTCCCCGTTTGATTTTCTGCCAATTGGAAGGGAGTAACAGAATGGTCGTGATCTGATTTGCCGAAGGGAGGGTGGGGGAGGGCGTTGTAGCCATTCCGGAAGGGAGAGTAACAATGGTCAAGAGTTTTTAAAGCATAAATATTAGAGGCAATGTGTTGACAGAACTTTAGTAGTTTTTACCTCAGATCTGCTTGGTTAAAATCCCCAGCTACAATAAAAGCGGCCTCAAGATATTTGGTTTTTCAGTCCATTGTAGATCTTTGAGGGCCCTTCGTGATATCGGCTTGAGGGTGAAAATACATTGCTGTAACTATAACGGAAAAGAATTCTCAGGAAGTAATATGGTCAGCATTTGATTTTGAGGTATTCTAGGAAGGGTGAACAAAAGGACTTGAGTTCTTGTACGTTATCACAATAACATCATGAGTAGTTAATCATAAAACATACACCTAGGCCTTTCTTCTTCTGGAGAGTATTTTATTACTTTTTGCGCAATGTACTGAGAACCCAGCTGGCTGTATGGACTGGGACAGTATATCTGAAGAGAGCCATGATTTTGTGAAACAGAGTGTCACACCCTGACCATAGTTTGCTTTGTATGTTTCTATGTTTTGTTTGGTCAGGGTGTGATCTGAGTGGGCATTCTATGTTGTGTGTCTATCTAGTTTGTCTGTTTCTGTGTTTGGCCTGATATGGTTCTCAATCAGAGGCAGGTGTTAGTCATATTTAGGTAGCCTGTTTGGTGTTGGGGTTTGTGGGTGATTGTTCCTGTCTTTGTGTTTGTTACACCAGATAGGGCTGTTTTCGTTTTTTTCACCTCGCCGCACTGGCAGGGCGACCGGGAGCATTTAACCAGGTAAGGTTGGGCAGGCTCGGTGCTCAAGAGGCGGCAGGGTAGCCTAGTGGTTAGAGCATTGGACTAGTAACCGAAAGGTTGCAAGTTCAAATCCCCGAGCTGACAAGGTACAAAATCTGTCGTTCTGCCCATGAACAGGCAGTTAACCCACTGTTCCTAGGCCGTCATTGAAAATAAGAATTTGTTCATAACTGACTTGCCTAGTAAAAAAAAAAGAGCTCCAGTGCGCCTGCACTATCCGGTACCACCTCAACGCACCAGCCCTCCGGTGGCAGCCCCCTGCACCAGGCTGTCTCTCCGTCTCATCCCTACAGGTGCTCCTGCCTGTCCAGTGCTGCCGGAGCCTTCCTCCTCTCCAGCGCTGCTGGAGTCTCCAGTCTGCCCAGCGCCGCCTGAGCTACCCGTCTGCCCAGCGCCATCAGAGTCGCCAGTCTGCCCAGTGCCGCCAGTCTGCAAGGAGCCGCCAGTGCCGCCAGTCTGCAAAGATCCGCCATTCAGCCAGGATCTGCCAGAGTCGTCAGCCAGTATGGAGCTGCCCCTCTGTCCCGAGCTGCCCCTCTGTCACGAGCTGCCCTTCAGTCCAGTGGGTTCATTTAGAAGGGTCGCCGTGGTTAGGAGGCCATGGAAGCGGACAATGGGGTGGATTAAGACTATGGTGAAGTGGGGACCACGTCCAGCACCAGAGCCGCCACCGCGGACAAATTCCCACCCAGACCCTCCCCAATAGGTTCAGGTTTTGCGGCCAGAGTCCGCACCTTGGGGGGGGGGGGGTTACTGTCACACCCTGACCATAGTTTGCTTTGCTTTGTATGTTTCTATGTTTTGTTTGGTCAGGGTGTGATCTGAGTGGGCATTCTATGTTGTGTGTCTAGTTTGTCTGTTTCTGTGTTTGGCCTGATATGGTTCTGAATCAGAGGCAAGTGTTAGTCATTGTCTCTGATTGGGAACCATATTTAGGTAGCCTGTTTGGTGTTGGGGTTTGTGGGTGATTGTTCCTGTCTTTGTGTTTGTTACACCAGATAGGGCTGTTTTCGTTTTTTTCACGGTTTCTTGTATATTGTTCTATTTTCATCTTTATTAAAGATGTATCACAATAACCACGCTGCGTTTTGGTCCACCTCTCCTTCAACAGAAGAATCCCGTTACACAGAGTATGTTACAGTCCCTGATGTCTCTCTGGAAGGAGATCCTAGCCCTGAGCTCGTCCACTTTATTGACCAGGGACTGAACATTAGCGAGTAATATACATGGATGTTGTTGATGGTGTGCCCCCTGAGTCAGACAAGAAGTCCACTCCAAATATCACTTCTCCACTGGTGGTGTCTTGAAGCAGCCTCTGGGATAAATTAAATTGCCTTTGGGGTACAAACAAAGGATATAATTCAAGAAAGTCTGATTTCTGGTCCGAATGCTGGTGAGTTACCACCACCCTGACATTCAAATGTTTTTTCTGGCTGTATGTAATAACACAAAATTGTTTCTTAGGAGCTAGAAGCAGAGCTGCTATGTCTGTCGGCGCCATCATTTGAGCTGCAACTCGTGTTACCGAAACAGGTGCGTCTTTCTCATCAATATCACTGTTCAATCCCTTTTAACATGGTGTAATTTGTTTAATATTGCTAGTTGAAACATACAGTTATCATTAGAAAGCAAAGATTCGTTCTTTTTTAGCCGTTACATACCTGCATATTGTGGGTGTTTTGTTTTGCCGTGTTTTAGATTTGTGAGCTTAAAATTGATATGATGGCTTGATGACTAATGAATATGCTATTTACCTTCATCAAAACAATCATTTTTGTTGCATATTGTAGTCTGGAGCCTGCCTAGGTTTAGAGGGAGTTGTAACCTCTTCTAAATGGCACTCTAGCATTTGCAGCTCGTGGATGAACACACATTTCCCTACTTTAATCAACCAGTACATTTTGAATCTCTCATAAAACTGTTGTGATTTGGCAAGGAATGTAGCTTGTCTTGTTTGTGTATCCCATCAGTTCGATATGTTTTATAGTCAGTCATTTATGTAAGCCTAATGGGATAACGTGTGTATGCGTGTACGGGAGTGGTCGGATTGAAATTGAGGACACAGAGGGAAAAGAAAATATAGGGAAAAAACTAAAAAACACCCCACCGCCACGGTCAGCACCCCCTACTCAAAACATATTCCTGCGGGTATGCTAAGACACAGATTTTTCTGCACTAGCAGGAGGTCTTTCAGAGCAGAGCCTGTGGTCTAGCTAGCATAGCACATAGTTCTTTGATAGCAACACCTTATGGAAGCCTGCCAGGGCCCTGGGGAATGCAGTGAATAAAACATGGCAAGTGACATTGGTCCACATCTTCACTTAAAAGAGCGCTTACCACAGAGTAGGTACTTCAGTACATGCAGACACACACACACACAGTCACAAACACAGCCACACACATTTATTTTACTATCATTGTGGGAATTAAACAATTGATTCCCATTCAAAATACTATTTTCCCTAAACCGAACTCTAACCCTTAAACTAACACTAAACTAAACCCTAAACCTATCCTTTAACCCTAATTTTAAACCTAACCGCAACCCTAAACATAAACCTAACCCTTAAGCCTAAAATAGCCTTCTTCCTTGTCAGGACCGGCAATTTTCCTTGTTTTACTATCCTTGTGAGGACTTATGTTCCCCGGAAGGATAGAACACCACTCACACACACACACACAAACGCAAACACAAACACACCAAACAGACTAAGTAATCTATCCCTGGGTGTGTGTTTGTGTAGTGTTGTGTGGGTGGCTATTTGTATTTATTAAGGATCCCCATACAGTAAATGTGTGAGCTTTAGACACCGCAAACAGCAGTCTCCTGCAATCCTAAATTCTGCCCACTCAATTAGAAAAAGCCAGTGCATCATTACTTAATGTACTTGAGTAATAAGGTAAATCCTTTGGAAATTATCTTTATCTGATGAAGTTGAATGGCAGCCAAAGGGAGGGATATTTAGTATTTATTAGGATCCCTGTTAGCTGCTGTCAAGGCAGCAGCTACTCTTCCTGAGGTCCAAACAGGAATAAAGCAATACATCATAATAAAACAATAGTCTACACCATAAATAAATCATTACATTATACAACACATTGTGATTTATACAAATGTACATTACTCCATTATTACAAATGTACAATATAAAGTGTACAATATTACAATGTGTGTGTGTGTGTGTGTGTGTGCGTGTGTGTGTGTCTTCACAGTCCATGTTGTTGCATGAGGTGTTGTTTTATCTGTTTTTTTAAATCTGATTTTACTGCTAGCTTGAGTTACCTGAGGTGTAAGAAATGCCCATGTATTCATGGCTCAGAAAGCCTTCAGAAACTACACTTTGTTGTTTTACAGCCTGATTTTATTTTATTTTAAATACCCCATAATGAAAAAGTGAAAACATGTTTCCATACATTTTTGAAAATGTATTCAAAATTAAATACAGAAAAAATCTACTATTCACACCCTTGAGTCAAACATTTATAGAAGCACATTTGGCAGCAATTACAGCTGTGAGTCTTTCTGGGTAAGTCTCTAAGAGCATTCCACACCTGAATTGCACAATATTTGCATATTTAAAAAAATATTCAAACTCTGTCAAGTTGGTGGTCGATCATTTCTATACAGTCATTTTCAGGTCTTGCCATATATTTTCAAGCAGATGGAGTTAAATCAAAACTGTGGCCACTCAGGAACATTTTTATGTTGTCTTGGTATGCAACTCCAGTGTATATTTGGCCTTGTGTTTTAGGTTATTGTCCTGCTGAAAGGTGAATTTGTCTCCCAGTGTCTGTTGGATAGCAGACTGAACCAGGTTTTCCTCTAGGATTTTGCCTGAACTTAGCTCTTTTCCATAAATTTGTATCCTCAAAACTCCCTAGTTCTTACCAATTCCAAGCATACCCATAACATGAATCAGCCACCCCAATGCTTGAACATATGAAGAGCTGTACTCAATGATATGTTGTGTTGGATTTACCCCAAACATAATACTTTGAATTCAGGACATACAGTAAATGACATTCATTTGCAACCTTTTTACTTTAGTGCCTTATTGCAAACAGGATGCATGTCTTGGAATATTTTTTATTCTGTACAGGCTTCCTTCTTTTCACTCTGTCATTTAGGTTAGTATTGTGGAGTAACTACAATGTTGTTTATCCATCCTCAGTTTTCTTCTGTCACAGGTATTAAACTCTGTAAAATGTTTCAAAGACACCCTTGGCTGAGCGGTTTGCTTGCTCTCCAGCAACTGAGTTAGGAAGGATGCCTGTATTTTTGTAGTGACTGATACACCATCTGAAGTGCAATTAATAACTTCACCATAGGGGATATTCAATGTCTGCTTTTTTTTACCCATCTACCAAAAGATGCCCTTTGTGAGGCATTGGAAAACCACCCTGGTCTTTGTGGTTTGAAATGTGGTAACTCTGTGTTTGAAATTCACTGCTCGACTGAGACCTCACAGATAATTGTATGTGTTGGGTACAGAGATGAGGTAGTCATTCAAAAATCATGTTAAACACTATTATTGCACACCGAGTGAGTCCATGCAAATTACTACGTGACTTGTTAAGCATATTTTTACTCCTGAATCTATTTAGGCTTTCCATAACAAAGGGAATGAATACGTACGGACTCAAGACATTTCACCATTTCATGTTTTCTTAATTTGTAAACATTTTTCAAGTCATAATTAAACTTTGACTTCATGGGGTTTTGTGTGTAGGCCACTGACCAAACATCTAAATGTAACGAATATTAATTTCAGGCTATAACACAACAAAATGTGGAAAAAGTCAAGGGGTGTGAATACATTCTGAAGGCACTATAGTACTGTGCATTTCCAATCTAGGGTAACAGGACTGTGGGAGCCAAACGGATAGGTATAGTGTCATGTATTGTCATGTTATGTCTTGTCCCTGTGCTTTCTCTTCTCTTCGTTTCCCCCTGCTGGTCGTATTAGGTTACTTTCTCTCTCTCTCTATCGTTCCGTTCCTGCTCCCAGCTGTTCCTCATTCTCCTAACGACCTCGTTTACTCTCTCACACCTGTCCCCTCTTTTGCCCTCTGATTAAGTCTCTATTTCTCTCTCTGTTTCTGCTTCTGTCCTTGTCGGATTCTTGTTTGCTTTGCCCTTGTCCCGTCCTGTCGTATCTGCCTCTTCATCAGATGCTGCGTGTGAGCAGGTGTCTCTGTCCTCTACGGCCCGCGCCTACCCGGAGGGACCAGCAGTCTGTTGCCGCTAGCCCTGCTATTCTCCTCTACTACTAGAAGGGGGACTCTCCTGTAAAGATTGAGGATTTATGTTTTCCCTGTTTGGACATTAAAAGACTCTGTTTCTGTTAAATCGCTTTTGGGTCCTCACTCACCTGCATAACATATAGTTCTTGAGTGTATCTGTATTTTGACTTTTTTTTCTCTTATATTGCATATTTATATTTTGTCAAATGTATAAAATTGTAAAATGCAGGGCTCCCTTGAGAAAGAGGCACTGGTCTCAATGGGACTCCATGTGGAAGTAAAAGTAAATAATAATAATAATAATAATAATAAATGGGGCTGCAGTGGCTTGAGACAGGAGACCAGCCCTCCTAGTCAAGTCAGCATAAGTTAGTAGGTAATTGACTTTGGCTTGGAGTCTGAAATCACTACCCAGCCTTACTGGAGTCTCACTGCTACAACCAAAATACATGGAAAGTGCTGAACCACCAATAAACTAAAGTAAGTGTGAATGATAAAGTGTCTGTTTTTATTTTTCATGTTCAAACTAATAAAATAAATCAACTCAAATCAAATGTTATTGGGTCACATGCACATATTTACCAGATGTTTTTGCGGGTGTAGCGCAATGCTTGTGCTTCTAATTCCGACAGTGCAGCAATATCTAACAAGTAGCAGCCTCTCTGTGCTTGTGATGGCTATTTAACAGTTTGATGGCCTTGAGATAGAAGCTGTTTTCTGTCTCTCGGTCCCAGTTTTGATGCACCTGTACTGACCTCGCCTACTGGATGATAGCGGACTGAACAGGCAGTGGCTCGGGTGGTTGTTGTCCTTGACTATCTTTTTGGCCTTCCTGTGAGATCGGATGCTGTAGGTGTCCAGGAGGGCAGGTAGTTTCTCCCTGGTGATGCGCTGTTCAGACCGCAGCACCCTCTGGAGAGCCCTGCGGTTGTGGGTGGTACAGTTGCTGTACCAGGCAGTGATACAGCCTGACAGGATGCTCTCAATTGTGCATCTGTAAAAATGTATACAGCATATACAGCAGTACTAAGTAATCTATGGATCCAGAGACCCAGGGACAAAAATGTGCCTTAATTCACTTACCCACAGTTTTGTATGTAAAAACGAAGGAAATGGAGCAACCCTTGTTAGCGTTCTCCAAATAGCATGGCTAAATCAACCAATTAGGTGAACTATTCCTTCAATAAGGCTCTAAAATCAGAACTGTCCAGGTCTTTGATGGTACATGAACTAGAACCAAAATTGCTGATGCAGTATTTTAAAGATGTGCCCCTATGCTCCCCCATTGATATATCTGAGGATCTCTGTTCCCGGATTGGAAACTCTATTATCACTTTAACAGTCGATGAGGGAGAACTATAGCTATAGCCATCCGCCCAGTCAACCATTAAAAGCCATTTGCATTTTGATACTTATGGACAGGCTTTCGTCAGAATTTATATGATTTTTATGACTCCTTTACGGATTGACAGCTGTCATTACAAAATGGGTATAATGAGTGTCTCATCAACACGTCTGAGTAAGTGTACTGGATGAGACGCTACGGGTAATACTCCACAGAGAAACTCTCATTCTTTATTAAATTCTCATTTGTCTTTGGGTAGGCAGCGGCTCTCAAATATTTTTCCACACATATTATATTATAATATTTTCATGCATCATTTCACTCTGTACAAGGAAACACCATTTTACATTAAGGTTAATCTCCTGATTCTGAGGAGTGAAATCAAACAGACAAGGAGATGATCTTATCCCAATTAGCCAACAGTGCCTGGGAGACCTGAGGGAAGAGAGCTGAGGGGAGTGCATAGGACGACAGTGGAGTGGTCTTTGGCAGCGCTGGACAGAGGGGCTCTGGCGCCTCTGGACTGAGGGGCTCTGGCGCCTCTGGACTGAGGGGCGGAAGCTCTGGCAGCGCCGGACAGGCGGGAGACTCCGGCAGCGCTGGAGAGGAGAAAGGCTCTGGCAGCGCTGGACAGAGGGGCTCTGGCGCCACTGGACCGAGGGGCGGAAACTCTGGTAGCGCCGGACAGGCAGGAGCACCTGTATTGATGGGACGGAGAGACAGCCTGGTGCGGGGTGCCGGCACTGGTGGTACCGGGCATCAGCACATCAGGGCGAATGCCTTGCATACTATGCCAAATCAACAGCTCTCTCTCTTCACTCTCCTCCAACTCTATTAACACCTCCTCGAGTGTCTCCTCATCTCCCATCCGTTCACTCTCCGCCAATCTGTCCAATAACTCCTCGACCCTCTCAGACTCAGCCCTCAGCTTAGCCGACTGCTTTGATTCCATCCATGGCTCCTTACGGAAAAACAGGGGCATTTGGCTCAGGTCTGACTCCTGACTCTGCCAAACTCTCCCTGTGCCCCCTCCCAATACATCACAATCTGGCACTCTCCCGGGGTCGACCTGTCTATCTCTTCCCAAGTTGTATAGTCCAGATAATGCTGCCTCTCCTGCTGCTACTGCTGCTGCTTCTTCTGCTGCTTTTGTTGCTTCTCCTGCTGCTGCTTTTGCTGCTGCTGCCGCTTCCTCTGCTGCTTCCGTTGCTTTCCTGCTGCTGCTTTTGCTGCTGCTGCTGCTGCTGTTGCTCCTGCTGCTGCTGTTTCTCTTGCTGCACCTTGGGATGGCGACACTCCCCTGGCTTTGCCCAGGGTCCTCTCCCGTCGAGGATTTCCTCCCACGTCCAGGAGTCTTGTGTCTTCAGCCACTGTTGC
This sequence comes from Oncorhynchus nerka, assembly GCF_034236695.1. Classification (NCBI taxonomy): domain Eukaryota; kingdom Metazoa; phylum Chordata; class Actinopteri; order Salmoniformes; family Salmonidae; genus Oncorhynchus; species Oncorhynchus nerka. Next base: position 41,756,701 of record NC_088420.1, on the reverse strand, counting down.
TGCTCATTACCACGCCGCTTGGTCCTTGTTTGGTGGGTGATTCTGTAATGGTTTTCCTCCTCTTCGTCTGAAGAGGAGAGGCGAGAAGGATCGGAGGACCAATATGCGGCGTGGTAAGTGTCCATGGTTGTTTATTTAAACATATAAACTGAACACTCCATACAAAAACAATAAACATAACGTGAATAACTGAAACCGAAAACAGTACCGTGTGGTGTAAAACACAGACACGGAAACAATCACCCACAAACAAACAGTGAAACCCAGGCTACCTAAGTATGATTCTCAATCAGAGACAACTAACGACACCTGCCTCTGATTGAGAACCATACTAGGCCGAACACAGAAAACCAACCTAGAAACTCAAAACATAGAATGCCCACCCAACTCACGTCCTGACCAATTCAAACAAACAAATAACACAAATACTAGGGTCAGAACGTGACAGCAGTCAAAATGTCAACGTGAATCAAGGGAAGTAGTCTTATTAGGGATAATAATGCAGATCCCTGTGTGACGGAGGAGGATAGGCATAAACCCTGTGTCTCTGACAGTGTGCTATGATACAATTTCCTTGAACACATCCTTTGAGCTGTCGTTCAACAAAACCTACCCTCTATGACCACCTCATTGGAATGGGCCTCAGCTCCTCAAAAAGTACAGGGGCTTCTCTGAGCCCATATTGTTGAGAGTAAAACTCCCCTTTCTTAACGTGTTTACACCTCTACCCCTAAGGGACACCTCGCATTGATATGACCCTTTTAACCTGAGACTCTCTTTTCAATTCAAAAGCAAAGAAAAATAAATAGCACAGCGCATGTGTGCCTTAGAGCGTAGTGCAGAAAAGGCAATGTGATAGCCAGGCTGTGATTGTGCCCTGCTGGAATAAAATGAAACACCTCAAGATTAAACTAATGGATGTAGAAGGACTCAGAGTCTTTTTCATGCTCCCATCAGTGTTATGCTAATACACACCACACCGGTAGGGAGGGAATAGGGGAGAGGGGGAAGGGGGATAGCAAAGTACGCCAGCAACTGAGGCTGTTCCACCTATTCCATCAGAGGCTTAGGATCCTTTTACCCTGGCAGCAACACACACTTTCCAACAGGGAGGGGCTACCCTGTCTGATCCTGCAGCCTAAAAACCAACTCCAGTTTGATTTACATTTGAAACTGATGGCGTAACATGCACAACCTGGTTTCTGTTTTTTTGTGTCTTTTATTACATCCCTGTGTTCATACATTGTGAGACAAAGCGATGCATGTTTTTCTATAATGCATGTCCACAGGGATAAAACAAACAAACCCACCCAAAAACCTACACACATCTTTTCATTTCAGTAGAGATGGCATAAAAAAACATGATGCAGAGACTACAAGCTTTGTAACTGCTTTTTCAGAAAGACAAACACATAAATCAAAGCAGAGCAGTGAACAGTGCATAGGCTCCCGAGTCTAACACACACACAACCACACAGAGTCACAGAGAAACACACGTGCACGCACACACGCATACATGCACACACCTCTGCAGTCCCATAGCAAAGGCAAGCCTCCCAGCTCATGAATATGCCGATGTGATGCATCTGGGCCATTAATATGACACAGGCATGACACGGGAGGCCAATTAGTAGTCGACATAGTACCTACTCTGTTCCCCTGTTACTAAACATCATCTCTTTTATTATTCAATACAGCATTCTATGTGGTATGGATCAAACCAGCCAGATTTTCCCTTTTCCATACATTCCTGAAGGGCTATACCTGGCAAGAATATCAAACATGCGTTCATGTAGACTCTCTAATCACTATCAACCATAAAGTATAGTGAGTGTATAGTGGTATTAATCAGGGATGTGTATGGATACAGTGGAGTCAACCATATGTTACTAGCTATCTTTACTTCATCTAACTGTTGTATGTTTTTATAGATATGAATATACACGTGTGCATGAATAAAGTACTAGGCTGTATTGCAGCATTACCAGAGGATGAAGTACTAAATGTGGCCAGGCCTTAACGATTGCGTGACAGTGTTGGTCTGTTCAGATGGGCCTGTCGCAGCCAAACATTGTGCCCCTCATGGTGATGGGTCTGGCAAAGGCTGCAGGAGGCGTGCCATGGGGTAACAACACACCCCACACAGGTTACGCTCCAACGGCATCCTATCATCTGCTACCTCTCTCGGGACGACCTCAAACAGACACAAGCATACGCAAACACACACGCACAAGCACACAAACAGCGAGATTGAGAGAGGGAGCCACAATAACCTCCTATCACCTGCTGCCACTCAAAGTGACCAATCACACCATTCTTCCTAAATCCTGTTGGGATGGTAGATCTGGGAATGGGTGACCGTGGATGAGAGGAGAGGTGAGAGGACAAGGCAATATACAGAATAACTGACAGGATAGGCACACATAACACCACTCCATCTGTGTATAAAAAGTTTCCATGTGCCGAGGTGGGAGTGGTGGCTATATTTGAGGTGTATCCTTAAAAACAAGCGCATCAGTGACAATTTCATGCAGCGCTAATGGGAGGTTTTAAAACCCGTCAAAAGCAGGTCTTAACGGTAACGTAGTTGATATTGGCATAGATTTTGAGAGCAGAAGTGCAGCCTATCCAGCCATGACGCACAGTGCCCATGAAGAGACATGTGTCTTCTGTGCCGGTGAATCTCATATTTAGAAACATAAAAAATATGGTTTCCCCACCCCCTCACATATGTGCATCTTTTTATCCTGGACATAAGTCTAGCAGCCTATTTTATCCTGGACATTAGTCTAGTAGCCTTAGGCTAGTAGCCTAAGGGTTTTGTCTACTGAGAGTGCCTTGAAAAATTATTTTTCTTTATTCACTATTCACAAATGGATTACAATTATACTCTGTCTTTGTATGCTTTATCAATAGCCTAGTGAATTTAATCTTGCTTATTGACTACATTTGGCATGTCCAGACTGCAATTTACAATAAGGTTAGCCCCTATATCAGTGTGAATGCTCTAGTCTATGTTTAACAATCTACTTCCATATTGAAGGAATGCAATTAGAACAATGTGGACTACAAACATGTTCAACATATTAGAAAATATGGGGCAGGATATTTATAACGGACTAACATTCTAATTGGAGTTCATGACAACGCAATACATAAAAGACTGTAAATACACAACTTGAAGCAGTCGCATATTTAGCCATGAAGCACATTCTGATTTGTCAGTGAGGGGCCAAGACCCAGAACTTGTTTATTAATCAGAACTCATCCCTTTCGCGTAACCATCAGCTAATGTGCGCATAATTATGGTTCTGAAAATATATTTCTGACACACCTGGTACCTATTATGCCACTGCCAGCGTTAAGATGTACCATTACATTAGGTTTGTTAAAATGTAGCCCTAATTTCTAATTACAAATACATTGGATATGTCAAATGTGAATTTGCAATTCTGGCGAGGCACATGGAAGATTATCCGATACTCAGTTAGGACCATATTAGATGGCTTTGTAATGAAACCAATAGCAAGATTCTTCAAGGTGGGTTTCACTTTACACCATAACATTCCTTCTCTGTCCTCTATTTTGTCTGGGAGTGAGTTGGCAGTCTCTGTCACAGGGCCCTGACCTTACCAGACAGACACTAGTACATCAGTAGAGTCGCCAGAGACATGCAGGATTACATCAAGTTCAAGTCTATTCCTGTCAGATCTAAACACCCCTCACAATCCAGTCCACACACAAATGGCTGAATGACTGACAGAAACAGAGAAACAGAGAGAGAGAGAGAGAGAGAGAGAGAGAGAGAGAGAGAGATCTGCACCAAATATTCCAGTTAAAAAAGCATGTCAGGATGAAAAGGGGTAGATTGATAGAGATGAAGAAAGTGATGAATAGAAAAAATGAGGTAGAGAAGACAGACACAGAGAGAAGGGGAGAAACAAGGATTGTAGAAGGTCAAAGTGTGCGTACAGTCTTCACCATTCCACTCTTTTCGTCTCGCATCGGTCGTCCAAGGAGAGTGCCTGGGCAGTCTTCAGCCCTGAAAGGCGCTAGAGTAGAGAGGAAGACATTAGCACATTGTGTACTGTGCTGTACTCTTATATTAAGTAACTGACAGGCAGGCCAGGTTCTTCCTGCTGAGCAGAGTGGTGCTAGCTGTGTGCTAGCTGCGCTAGTGTCTGAGTCCTGCCAGGCTGATTGGGTCTGGGAGTTAAAGAGAGGCTCAGGGAGACAGACGGAGCAGCTCTCCCCAGCTGTCCAGATCCCAGACGCTCATCCTACACCCCTGGGTCTACAGAAGGCCAACATACACACATCCAGGGAGGGAGTGTGGGAAGGAAATTGCAGCCATTACATGATTCTCCTTAGTGTTTTTAATCTTTGATGATTGCTTTAATTAGACATGTTTGCACTGGGCTGAAGAAGAAAAAATTGTAAGGACAAGGCTTGAAGAACAATGCCTCATTGAGATAGTAGGGAAACTCATCATATATCATATATACATATTTTTTTTACACCCTTTTTCTCCCCAACATCGTGGAATCCAATTGTTAGTCGTTACTGTCTTGTCTAATCGCTACAACTCCCATACGGGCTTGGGAGAGACGAAGGTCGAGAGCCATGCGTTCTCCGAAACACAACTCAACCAAGCCGCACTGCTTCTTAACACAGTGCGCATCCAACCCGGAAGCCAGATGGCACCAATGTGTCAGAGGAAACACCGTACGCCAAGCGACCTGGCCAGCGTGCACTGGGCCAGGCCCGCCACAGGAGTCGCTAGTGCGCGATGAGACAAGGATATCCCTACCGGCCAAACCCTCCCTAACCCAGACGATGCTAGGCCAATTGTGCGTTGCCCCATGGACCTCCCGGTCGCGGGCGGCTGCAACAGAGCCTGGGCTCGAACCCAGAGTCTCTGGTGGCATAGCTAGCAGTGCGATGCAGTGCCTTAGACCACTGCGCCACCCGGGAGGCCCCAAACTCATCAATATTCATCATGAGACACTGCAGTGCAGGTGAGACACACCTAGGTAAACACAGGACAAAACAAACATAACACATGAATAGTCTAATCTATAACCTCAAAGATGACCCATACGAGAGACTGATCCCAGCTGTGTTTGCATTATCACATCACATGACAGCAGGACATGAGCGTAAAAATGCTCAAAGTGGAGTCCAACTACATGATCATATCACAGAAAACAAACCTGATTACATTACATACTATGAATATGGGGTGATTATATTAGGCTCTGTAATCACGTTGGTGAGTTTTCTGCAGCCCCTGATGAATGTAAATGTGAGGTAATAGACATGTGGGAGTTTGAGTCATCAGCAAAGCAAGCTTATCTCTCTCCCTTCTCTCTCTGCATTGCACTGCCATCTGCATAGTAAGATGTAATAGCAACAGAGGTTTGTCCATGATTATCATACAGCTTCAAACCACAGAGCAAAGGTTCTTGGCTCCAAGGAATGACACACTCATAAATATAAAATGTAACTTAATATGGCTATGATTTTTACTTATGAACCGTGGAACGGAGCATTTTGATTTAACCTTAGATTCTATAATGAGGCACCTTGACTTTTCCAGATGGTAGACTGAACAGGTGCATTGTGCATACCAATCACTGGCTGACCAACAGTAAAAGAGCTTCCAGACACAGTAGAACTTAAACAATTCAAACACCTGGTTGTCAGTTACATTTTCAATGCATGTGCTTGACTCAAGCACTGTTGCCCTATTTTCTTAGCCAACGGTGATGAATAATGACGTCTCCAGACAACCCATGAAAGGCGAAACTCTCTGAGGTTAATGCATACACACAGGTGATATATTATGCCTGTCCTCATACTGAGTGTTGGGTTCAACCATTACCATTCTCCCTCCAGACTGCTATACAGTATGACTTTGAAAGGGAGAGGACTGCAGAGGAGAGGACTGCGGAACCCAGAGAAATAAGCACAATCTCTCCCCAGTAATAGGTCAGGTCACCCAGCCATAGCACCACCAGGGCCCACTTCACACACAGTCCTTCCATCGCAATCTTGTTGAGAGGAGATACAGTCTGTGTACGTACGTGTGCAGTGTAGCATGTGTGTGTGTGTGCATGTGCATGCGTGCAAAAGTGTGTGAGTGTGTGTGTTAGAGGTATTTTATTATATTTTATTAGGATCTCTTTTAGTCCCCATTTGGACTAATCTTCCAAGAGTCCTTAACATTAAAATACAGTTTATAATACAAACACACTTTCACATATAACACACTATTACAAACATACATAATACACTAGCATAAGGTCTTCATGGGTCCCGATTACCCAGGGCCGGAACCTGGGTACCCTTGAATTTGGGTCGGATCTGATTGTCACGGGTTTTGGGTATGTGTAATTGATTTACCGGTAAGGACTTGTACAGACCCAAACGCAACTGCTGCGAGAGAGAGAGGCATGTAGCTTGTTGTTTCTGTCACCTAGTCACAAGTAATCAAAGTGTCACTAGCCTCTGGCTCTGTGTGTGTTGTGACAATCAACTTAGCAGATCAATGTAAGACTGAATTAAAATGACGGAATTAAAAGTTCATGAGAAGGAATTGTTATTGTGTAGGATGAGGGAAAGCACAGCATATGTCGCTATGATTAGCCAACCCAGCTAGCTACACTACCTGGCCAAAAGTAAGTGGACACCTGCTCACGAACATCTCATTCCAAAATCATGGCCATTAATATGGACTTGGTCCCCCATTTGCTGCTATAACAGCCTCCACTCTTCTGGGAAGGCTTTCCACTAGATGTTGGAACATTGTTGCGGGAACTTGCTTCATTCAGCCACAAGAGCATTAGTGAGGTCAGGGCACTGATGTTGGGCAATTAGGACTGGCTCGCAGTCGGTGTTCCGATTCATCCCAAAATTGTTCGACAGTTGAGGTCAGGGCTCTGTGCAGTCCAGTCAAGTTATTTTACACCGATCTCGACAAACCATTTCTGTATGGACCGCGCTTTGTGCATGGGTGTATTGTCATGCTGAAACAGGAAAGGGCCTTCCCCAAACTGTTGCTACAAAGTTGGAAGCCCAGAATCTTCGAGAATGTCATTGTAGGCTGTAGCGTTACGATTTCCCTTCTCTGGAACTAAAGGGCATAGCCCGAACCATGAAAAAACAGCCCCCAACCATTATTCCTCCTCCACCAAACTTCTATGCATTCGGGCAGGTAGCGTTCTCCCAGCAACCGCCAAACCCAGATTCGTCCATCGGACTGCCAGATGGTGAAGAGTGATTCATCACTCCAGAGAATGTGTTTCCAGTGCTCCAGAGTCCAATGGTGGCGAGCTTTACATCACTCCAGCTGATGCTTGGCATTGCGCATGATGATCTTATGCTTGTGTGTGGCTACTCAGCCATAGAAAGCCATTTAATTATGCTCCTGAAGAACAGTTGTGCTGACGTTGCTTCTAGAAGCAGTTTGGAACTCGCTAGTGAGTGTTGAAACCGAGGACAAATGATTTTTACCCACTATGCTCTTCAGCACTCGGCAGTCCTGTTCTGTGAGCTTTTGTGGCCTACCACTTCGCAGCTGAGCCGTTGTTGCTCCTAGACGTTTCCACTTCACAATAACAGCACTTACAGTTGACCGGGGCAGCTCTAGTATGGCAGAAATTTGAAGAGCTGACTGAGCTCTTCGGTATGGGCCATTCTACTGCCAATGCTTTATCTTTGCTGTGTTCTCAATTTCATACACCTGTCAGTAACAGGTCTGGCTGAAATAGCCAAATCGGTAAAAAGGTTAAAGCTACACTACTTTTGGCCATGTTGTGTAGCTTTAACCATTTACTTCAGTGGGTTAAATCAGGGTCATACAGAGTTTCTTGGTAGTCAAATCTACTTTGAAACAAATGTATTCACTTCCAACACACAGTTATGGGCTGAAAAAGAAGCAAACACCTATACCATGTCAGATATAGAGTTGAAATGTATTCAATTTTGAGTTTGCATTTGCATATTATACTTTATATACATCACAGAAGACTGAAATATAACAAAACCATTTGACGTAGAAATACCAGATATTTGGTGGGTTTTTAAGACAATATTAATTCATTATGAAAAATATGAATAACATTCCAACCCATGAGACCACGAGGTAATTTGACTGCAGGAAAGGGCTATCTAGCTTCTCTTCTTGGTTTGATGCAGTCGAAACAGGTACTATGTAATCAGATTAGATGACAAATATCCTACAGTAGCTTTGGCAGCTAGAAGTTAATAACTAGTGCGAGTCGGCTTGGTTGCTTCTGTCTCTCTCGTCCTCCTCCTAGCGCCTCACACAGTGACAAACACACATGACGGCCCCTCCCCAGCCGACTGCTAGCTCCGTTCCCCTCTCCCTCAGTGTGTGCAGTAACAGCTTCAGTTAATAACGTAGCTACTAATATATATTTTCTGCTGCTTCCTCCACTCGGATCGGATCAGCCTGGTTCTGGACTCGACCGGGTCTATACCACTGGTCTATACGGGGCCGTGTCTGGTTGTCCTCGGGTCCGTTCGAACCGGGTCTCCATAATTAAAACATGAATTTATCTGGTTAGGGTTCGGGGATGAAAGCCCTGTGTACATTTTGTAACGGGTTCAACTTTTTGGACCCGAGAACACCTCTAGTTTGTGAGAGTGCATGCATATGTGCATGCCATGACATTGTCTTTTCTAGAGCACATTATTATCATTATTTTATCTTGAAAGGCTCTGCACAGGCTCTTTGAGAAGAAATTGCATTAATGAACTCAGATAAGAACAATCAACTCCAGCAGCCTTTTTGTGCATTTTCAAATAACCTATTAATTGCATATTCTTCCTGCTCCCATCATTAACATTTCCCTCTGTTTTCCCCTCCTATTCTGTCTGTTTCTTTTTTGTTATCTTCTCGGGGAAGGGAACTATAGGCTCACCTTCAGTAGAAGGCTTGAGAGTTGGAGGGAAGAGGTCCTTAGCCCGTTTAACCTTTCATTTAGCAGCGGGAATTAATGTGGCGAACTGGGCCACTATCACGTTTAGCAGACGCTGCCACTCTGCCCTGGAGGCAAGAGGATTGGCTTTTCTGGACACGTGTCGGTGGTGTGTTGCTTTGTGTGTGTGTGTGCCTGCGCGTGTGCATGTGCTTCCCTCACCCCTGCTGTCACGTCAGCAGAACCCAGAACCTTATCTCAGATCCCATCACTCTCTCAAATCTGCACCTTGTAGAATTCATGTTTGGTGTAGGGGGGAAGGAGAAAGGAATGTCATTAAGTTGAAAAGGCCCTCTCGTTCTACCTTGGAAAGACTGGCAAGGTGGGTGACGTAAGGCCAGTGGTGACTTAACAAGGCAGCTTGAATCCAGGTCACTGCTTTTAGTTGAGTTTTGGGGAGGGAGAGAGGACAGGAAAAGGAGAATGGACATCGTTGAGTCACAACACAACAACAATATTTCAGCTTGTTTTTGATTAAAGCCATTAATTAAACAGAGCTGTTATGGGCTGAACTACTTGACCACAACTGCAACCCTCTCATAAATATACACACACAATAGCTGCAGTCACACAAACCTTACTAGCCCCAAACTCCCTTCCCATCAGTAGTACAATTTGCAGTAGACTAAATGACAGTATTAGGAGCAGTGCACACCGGCCTCCAGTGTGACAGAGTGGAGCTTTTATGATGTCTCGCAGATTATTCCCTGAGATTGATGGGAAGAGCGGGAGCACCCATTGATTCATCCATTGACTGGAGGAATGTAGTGCTGCCTTCTTTTGGATGTGCTGTCCTTTCCCCGGATGGCACATTCAGAGACAAGCTAGAGACAATGACTAATGATGAGCGAACCCACTACAGCCACTGTGTGTGTGTGGTGTGTGTGTGTGTGTGTGTGTGTGTGTGTGTGTGTGTGTGTTGATCGTGAGTGTGTGTGCATATTGATCATGAGTGTGTGTGTTATAGAGGCCTTCAAGTGTCCGAAAATTTGGGAACGTTCCAAAATGGACATGGGGATTTCCCATCCGGACCCGATATGCATCAATTATTTAGTAAAATATAGAGACCCATTCCGAACAGAACCAAGGACAACTACACCCGTTCTGTATAGACCCGGTCAGATCCAGACCTGATCCGATCCGAGTGAGGGAAGCAGCAGAAAAGTCGATTTTTCAACAACTTTATTAACCGGAGCTGACAAAGCACAAGGGAGAGGAAGTAGTAGAGAGGCGATGCTCTAGTAGGGACCATGCTGTGTGTGTAGGCAACTGTGAATGTGAGCGAGTGACATGGGAAGAGGGAGGAGGGAGAGAGACGAGAGAGCAACCAGCAAGCCGACTCTCACTATACAGTGCCTTGCAAAAGTGTTCACCCCCTTTGGCATTTTTTCCTATTTTGTTGTATTACAACGTGTTATGTAAATAGATTTTTATTTGGATTTCATGTAACGGACATACACAAAATACTCCAAATTGGTGAAGTGAAATGAAAAAAAAAGACAAAAAAAAAAAGTGGTGCATGCATTTGTATTCACCTCCTTCACTATAAAGCCCCAAAATAAGATCTGGTGCAACCAATTACCTTCAGAAGTCACATTATTAGTTAAATAAAGTCCACCTGTGTGCAATCTATGTGTAAAATGACCTGTCACATTATCTCAGTGTATATACACCTGTTCTGAAAAGCCCCAGAGTCTGCAACACCACTAAGCCAGGGGCACCACCAAGCAAGTGGCACCATGAAGATCAAGGAGCTCTCCAAACAGGTCAGGGACAAAGTTGTGGAGAAGTACAGATGAGGGTTGGGTTTGAAAAAATATCTGAAACTTTGAACACCATCAAATACAATAATAAAAAATGGAAAGGAAAAACCTGCCAAGAGTGGGCCGCCCACCAAAACTCATGGACCAGGCAAGGAGGGCATTAACCAGAGAGACAACAAAGAGACCAAGAATTACCCTGAAGGAGTTACAAAGTGCCACAGCGGAGACTGGAGTATCTGTCCATAAGACCACTTTAAGCAGTAGACTCCACAGAGCTGGGCTTTATAGAAGAGTGGCCAGAATAAAAGCCATTGCTCAAAGAAAAAAAGAAGCAAACAAGTTTTGTGTTCACCAAAAGGCATGTGGGAGACTCCCCAAACATATGGAAGAAGGTACTCTGGTTAGATGAGACTAAAATTTCATTTTTTTGGTCATCAAGGAAAATGTAATGTCTGTTGCAAACCCAACACCTCTCATGACGCCAAGAACACCATCCGAACAGTGAAGCATGGTGGTGGCAGATTCATGCTGTTGGGATGTTTTTCATGGGCAGGGACTGGGAAACTGGTCAGAATTAAAGGAATGATGGATGGCACTAAATACAGGAAAATTCTTGAGGGAAATCTGTTTCAGTCGTCCAGAGATTTGAGACTGGGATGGAGGTTCACCTTCCAGCAGGACAATGACCCTAAGCATACTGCTAATGCAACACTCAAGTGGTTTAAAGGGAAACATTTAAATTTCTTGGAATGGCCTAGTCAAATCAAATCAAATCAAATTTTCTTTGTCACATACACATGGTTAGCAGATGTTAATGCGAGTGTAGCGAAATGCTTGTGCTTCTAGTTCCGACAATGCAGTAATAACCAACAAGTAATCTAGCTAACAATTCCAAAACTACTACCTTATAGGCACAAGTGTAAGGGGATAAAGAATATGTACATAAAGATATATGAATGAGTGATGGTACAGAGCGGCATAGGCAAGATACAGTAGATGGTATTGAGTACAGTATATACATATGAGATGAGTATGTAAACAAAGTGGCATAGTTAAAGTGGCTAGTGATACATCTATTACATAAAGATGCAGTAGATGATATAGAGTACAGTATATAAGTATACATATGAGATGAATAATGTAGGGTATGTAAACCTCATATTAGGTAGCATTGTTTAAAGTGGCTAGTGATATATTTTACATCATTTCCCATCAATTCCCATGATTAAAGTGGCTGGAGTTGAGTCAGTGTGTTGGCAGCAGCCACTCAATGTTAGTGGTGGCTGTTTAACAGTCTGATGGCCTTGAGATAGAAGCTGTTTTTCAGTCTCTTGGTCCCAGCTTTGATGCACCTGTACTGACCTCGCCTTCTGGATGATAGCGGGATGAACAGGCAGTGGCTCGGGTGGTTGTTGTCCTTGATGATCTTTATGGCCTTCCTGTGACATCGGGTGGTGTAGGTGTCCTGGAGGGCAGGTAGTTTGCCCCCGGTGATGCGTTGTGCAGACCTCACTACCCTCTGGAGACCCTTACGGTTGTGGGCGGAGCAGTTGCCGTACCAGGTGGTGATACAGCCCGACAGGATGCTCTCGATTGTGCATCTGTAGAAGTTTGTGAGTGCTTTTGGTGACAAGCCAAATTTCTTCAGCCTCCTAAGATTCTTGCTACGTAAGCTCAACTTTCTGAACATTCGAGACGTGTAGTCCACTTGTCATTCCAATCTCCTTTGCATTAGCGTAGCCTCTTCTGTAGCCTGTCAACTATGTGTCTGTCTATCCCTGTTCTCTCCTCTCTGCACAGACCATACAAACGCTCCACACCGCGTGGCCGCGGCCACCCTAATCTGGTGGTCCCAGCGCGCACGACCCACGTGGAGTTCCAGGTCTCCGGTAGCCTCTGGAACTGCCGATCTGCGGCCAACAAGGCAGAGTTCATCTCAGCCTATGCCTCCCTCCAGTCCCTCGACTTCTTGGCACTGACGGAAACATGGATCACCACAGATAACACTGCTACTCCTACTGCTCTCTCTTCGTCCGCCCACGTGTTCTCGCACACCCCGAGAGCTTCTGGTCAGCGGGGTGGTGGCACCGGGATCCTCATCTCTCCCAAGTGGTCATTCTCTCTTTCTCCCCTTACCCATCTGTCTATCGCCTCCTTTGAATTCCATGCTGTCACAGTTACCAGCCCTTTCAAGCTTAACATCCTTATCATTTATCGCCCTCCAGGTTCCCTCGGAGAGTTCATCAATGAGCTTGATGCCTTGATAAGCTCCTTTCCTGAGGACGGCTCACCTCTCACAGTTCTGGGCGACTTTAACCTCCCCCACGTCTACCTTTGACTCATTCCTCTCTGCCTCCTTCTTTCCACTCCTCTCCTCTTTTGACCTCTCCCTCTCACCTTCCCCCCTACTCACAAGGCAGGCAATACGCTCGACCTCATCTTTACTAGATGCTGTTCTTCCACTAACCTCATTGCAACTCCCCTCCAAGTCTCCGACCACTACCTTGTATCCTTTTCCCTCTTGCTCTCATCCAACACTTCCCACACTGCCCCTACTCGGATGGTATCGCGCCGTCCCAACCTTCGCTCTCTCTCCCCGCTACTCTCTCCTCTTCCATCCTATCATCTCTTCCCTCTGCTCAAACCTTCTCCAACCTATCTCCTGATTCTGCCTCCTCAACCCTCCTCTCCTCCCTTTCTGCATCCTTTGACTCTCTATGTCCCCTATCCTCCAGACCGGCTCGGTCCTCCCCTCCCGCTCCGTGGCTCGACGACTCATTGCGAGCTCACAGAACAGGGCTCCGGGCAGCCGAGCGGAAATGGAGGAAAACTCGCCTCCCTGCGGACCTGGCATCCTTTCACTCCCTCCTCTCTACATTTTCCTCTTCTGTCGCTGCTGCTAAAGCCACTTTCTACCACTCTAAATTCCAAGCATCTGCCTCTAACCCTAGTAAGCTCTTTGCCACCTTCTCCTCCCTCCTGAATCCTCCTCCCCCTCCCCCTCCTCCCTCTCTGCAGATGACTTCGTCAACCATTTTGAAAAGAAGGTCGACGACATCCGATCCTCGTTTGCTAAGTCAAACGACACCGCTGGTTCTGCTCACACTGCCCTACCCTGTGCTCTGACCTCTTTCTCCCCTCTCTCTCCAGATGAAATCTCGCGTCTTGTGACGGCCGGCTGCCCAACAACCTGCCCGCGTGACCCTATCCCCTCCTCTCTTCTCCAGACCATTTCCGGAGACCTTCTCCCTTACCTCACCTCGCTCATCAACTCATCCCTGACCGCTGGCTACGTCCCTTCCGTCTTCAAGAGAGCGAGAGTTGCACCCCTTCTGAAAAAAACCTACACTCGATCCCTCCGATGTCAACAACTACAGACACCAGTATCCCTTCTTTCTTTTCTCTCCAAAACTCTTGAACGTGCCGTCCTTGGCCAGCTCTCCCGCTATCTCTCTCAGAATGACCTTCTTGATCCAAATCAGTCAGGTTTCAAGACTAGTCATTCAACTGAGACTGCTCTTCTCTGTATCACGGAGGCGCTCCGCACTGCTAAAGCTAACTCTCTCTCCTCTGCTCTCATCCTTCTAGACCTATCGGCTGCCTTCGATACTGTGAACCATCAGATCCTCCTCTCCACCCTCTCCGAGTTGGGCATCTCCGGCGCGGCCCACGCTTGGATTGCGTCCTACCTGACAGGTCGCTCCTACCAGGTGGCGTGGCGAGAATCCGTCTCCTCACCACGTGCTCTCACCACTGGTGTCCCCAGGGCTCTGTTCTAGGCCCTCTCCTATTCTCGCTATACACCAAGTCACTTGGCTCTGTCATAACCTCACATGGTCTCTCCTATCATTGCTATGCAGACGACACACAATTAATCTTCTCCTTTCCCCCTTCTGATGACCAGGTGGCGAATCGCATCTCTGCATGTCTGGCAGACATATCAGTGTGGATGACGGATCACCACCTCAAGCTGAACCTCGGCAAGACGGAGCTGCTCTTCCTCCCGGGAAGGACTGCCCGTTCCATGATCTCGCCATCACGGTTGACAACTCCACTGTGTCCTCCTCCCAGAGCGCTAAGAACCTTGGCGTGATCCTGGACAACACCCTGTCGTTCTCAACTAACATCAAGGCGGTGGCCCGTTCCTGTAGGTTTATGCTCTACAACATCCGCAGAGTACGACCCTGCCTCACACAGGAAGCGGCGCAGGTCCTAATCCAGGCACTTGTCATCTCCCGTCTGGATTACTGCAACTCGCTGTTGGCTGGGCTCCTGCCTGTGCCATTAAACCCCTACAACTCATCCAGAACGCCGCAGCCCGTCTGGTGTTCAACCTTCCCAAGTTCTCTCACGTCACCCCGCTCCTCCGCTCTCTCCACTGGCTTCCAGTTGAAGCTCGCATCCGCTACAAGACCATGGTGCTTGCCTACGGAGCTGTGAGGGGAACGGCACCTCAGTACCTCCAGGCTCTGATCAGGCCCTACACCCAAACAAGGGCACTGCGTTCATCCACCTCTGGCCTGCTCGCCTCCCTACCACTGAGGAAGTACAGTTCCCGCTCAGCCCAGTCAAAACTGTTCGCTGCTCTGTCCCCCCAATGGTGGAACAAACTCCCTCACGACGCCAGGACAGCGGAGTCAATCACCACCTTCTGGAGACACCTGAAACCCCACCTCTTTAAGGAATACCTAGGATAGGATAAAGTAATCCTTCTCACCCCCCTTAAAAGATTTAGATGCACTATTGTAAAGTGGCTGCTCCACTGGATGTCATAAGGTGAATGCACCAATTTGTAAGTCGCTCTGGATAAGAGCGTCTGCTAAATGACTTAAATGTAAATGTAAATGTAAATGAAGAGGAGCTGCTGCGCCTTCTTCACGATCCTGTCTGTGTGAGTGGACCAATTCAGTTTGTCTGTGATGTGTATGCCGAGGAACTTAAAACTTACTACCCTCTCCACTACTGTTCCATCGATGTGGATAGGGGGGTGTTCCCTCTGTTGTTTCCTGAAGTCCACAATCATCTCCTTAGTTTTGTTGACGTTGAGTGTGAGGTTATTTTCCTGACACCACACTCCGAGGGCCCTCACCTCCTCCCTGTAGGCCGTCTCGTCGTTGTTGGTAATAGTCAAAGCCCAGACCTCAATCCAATTGAGAATTTGTGGTATGACTTAAAGATGGTTGTACACCAGCGGAACCCATCCAACTTGAAGGAGCTGGAGCAGTTTTGCCTTGAAGAATGGGCAAAAATCCCAGTGGCTAGATGTGCCACGCTCATAGAGACATACCCCATGAGACTTGCGGCTGTAATTCTTGCAAAAGGTGGATCTACAAAGTATTGACTTTGGGGGGGTTGAATAGTTATGCACGATCATGTTTTATGTTTTTTTTTGTCTTATTTCTTGTTTGTTTCACAATAACAAATATTTTGCATATTCAAAGTAGTAGGCATGTTATGTAAATCAAATGATACAAACCCCCCAAAATACATTTTAATTCCAGGTCGTAAGGCAAAAAAATAGGAAAAATGCCAAGGGGGGTGAATACTTTCGCAATCCACTGTAGTTGACTAATAGTTGCCATAGCTAGGTTATGTATCATCCAATGTGATTCCGTGGTACCTTTATTGACTGCATCACACCGGGAAAAGCTAGTTAAGCTAGTTACACTAGCTAGCTAGCGGCTAGCAATAGCTAATTGAGGCTGCATGCAATTTCTCGTCCTACACAGTTACAAACAACTCCATTTAGAATATAAAGAAGCAGCCTACCGGTTGGCACTTGGTCATTGCAGCCCATTCTTATCCCTGAATTTTTTATTTCATCATTTTAATTGAATCTTCCATTGATTAGATATCTCCTAAATTTTGCCCCACATGGAGGCTATTTGACTGTAGCCTATTGCCGCTTTGATGACAAACGATTGGCCAACAACAGCAACAACAATTTACAAGTGCCACTCTCGTGAAAAGCAAACAGCAGCGGAATAAATTAAACATTTTAAAAAAATGTTTTCGCTCTACTGCAATAGTCCCGTTTTGATCTGTATGGGTCCTTCTGGACAAGTCAGTTAAAATTACACATACCTGAGACCCTTGGCAATCATATCAAATCTGACCCTGACCTGTGACATTATTTAGAATTCTGCATCCGGACCTCTAGGGTATGTGTGTGTGTGTGTGTGTGTTGATGGCTGCATCTGTGGGCTGTGTGTGTGTCCAGAGAGCCTGGGTGTGTGTGCACACTAGCGCGTACTGCATTAATATGTGCCTGCAAGACTGCTTGTATTTCTGCGCATGTGTGTGCAGGATGTCTGTACGTGTCTGTCGAGTTAGTGTATTTTAGAAGCCAGTGCGTTTGTCCAGAGCTGGCTGAAGTCTTCAGTCTTGTCATGATTCAAATATTAACTCTGGTCCTTAACAGGAATCTAGATCAATGTCAGCAGTGCCTGAACTGAACTCTTTGAAGACTGCATTGATTACAATTGCTACTAAAAACATGAATGAAAGCAAATTGCTGTTCCTAATTACTCTAGTGGAAGTCTATTGCACAGGGTTGCTAATTGTGTTCAGAACTACAATTAATAACCATGCCACTGATTTAGCATTGATGTGCATTGCTCTAACAATGAGTGTAGATCATAACTAGGTCATTGTAGTGCTGCATAATTAGCTTGAGGTGACAAAGCAATAATAAACACTAAGAAAACAGTTTTCCACAAAATGGTCTAATCTAAGCTCAGACATTCTACAACCAAAGAATGACTCAACATTTCATCCACAGATAATAATAGATATATGCCATTTACCAGACGCTTTTATCCAAAGCGACTTAAGGTAGTGCTTGCATACATTTTACAAATGGGTGGTCCCAGGAATCAAACACACCACCCTGGTGTTACAAGCGCCATGTTGTACCAACTGAGCTACAAAGGACCAAAAAGAAACAAACCAATACAAAGATAAATTGATCGAAAAGAATGTGCAAGGACAGCTCACAATGCCAACATCCTGTGTAGGCTTTCTGTATGTTGGTTTGAGTGTCGGCTTCTTTCAGGGGTAAAAATACATATTTCTAAGGTCAATTTGTTCTGAGGTGACTCAACCGCTGCCTACCTCAGCATCTAGGAGTGGGAAGTCATCGAGGGACTGACCTCATGCAACAAAGCACCAAACATCTAAGATGATACATTCAGTTTGAGCTTATACTCACAGCACCGAAGGCTCTGCCTTGACCTGAAAACGAATCTCTCTCTCTCTCTCTCCCTCACTCCCTCTCTCCCTCACTCTGGGCTGTATGCATCGGATGTGCTGTAGAACATATGTTTTTTTTACTCTGTATTCTGATCTCATTTTAACAAACCATTTTCCACATCGGAAGTAACGTAAGATAATCAGAACACCTCAAATAGAGGATATGGATCCTAAATAATACAATAGATTCCAAATAAGGCAACACATGGATGAAAACATCAAATACAAAGCGAAGACATACTACATGACAGGGCTTCCTCAGGTTTACGCTTTCACAGTGTCTACATAGCCTTATGGACAGCACCCCCTCCTCTTCTCCAACACCGCCATGGCGTCTCTATCTGCTGCTCTAGCAGCCAGGGACTTGCTGTACGGCTCTGTAAAACAGCTAGACAAAAGAGTCAGAGAGTAGATAACACAGATCTGCCTGACTGTTTAATTTCCCTTTAATGCCCAATCCAATCCCGAGAGAACATTTCTACCCAGAGAAGATGGAACATTTACGGGTGATTCCATTATTGATAGAAGTCCCCAGCAGTCAGAGAAATGAATTCTAATGGTGTCCTCATCCGATTTACCAAATTAACATTTATTGTATGGCACAAAGTGACGGACCTAATCTAAACTGAGTCACAGTCTGAAAAAATAAACAAAATTACAAAGGAGGTTGTGGGGAAAAGGACATGGGCATATGTTCTGTCATTTCACAAGGGGCTGACACCTCATCGCAATTATACCTTTTTCTAAATGACAAGTTAATACATTTCTGACAGAGCTGCTTGGCACCATTTTCAACGGAAAACTGAGACGGCAACGAGGGGAGAAATTGGACATGAAACAGACGTTTGCAGAGGCGACAATGTAATCAAATGAAGGCTGGCTTTTTGCTGGCAGCAGCAAGTTGTTTCCCTTGGTCCAGTATCAACATTGCACCTGCTCTAAGACTACTTCTCCACACTGCTGAGCATCACTGAGACACACTGGGGACTGATGTTGTCACCAGAAGCATAACAAAAATAATTATAGACCATTAGTACCAGTCAAATATTTGTACTCACTCATTTATTTTTTTACTATTTTCAACATTGTATAATAATATATTTATATATTCTGAATTCCATTCCTTTCAGGATTTGTGTTTATTGGGTATATTTTGTGAAATTGTTAGATATGACTTGTTAGATATTACTGCACCATTGGAGCTGGAAGCACAAGCATTTCGCTACACCCACAATAACATCTGCTAAATGTGTATGTCACCAATATAATTTGATTTGGATTGATTTGAGAGACAGTTTCATCATAGCGCTTGATCGTTCTGCGGCTGCACTTAAAGAAACTTTAAAAGTTCTTGACATTTTCCGGATTGAATGATCTTCATGTCTAAAAGTAATGACGGACTGTTGTTTCTTTTTGCTTATTTGAGCTGTTCTTGCCATAAAATAAATTTGGTATTATACACAACACAACTGATTGGCTCATATGCATTAAGAAGGAAATAAATTCCACAAATTAATTTTTAACAAGTCACACCTGTTAATTGAAAAATGCTTTCCAGGTGACTACCTCATGAAGCTGGTTGAGAGAATGCCAAGAGTGTGCAAAGCTGTCAAGGCAAAGGGTGGCTACTTTGAAGAATCTCAAATCTAAAATATATTTTGATTTCTTTAACACTTCTTTGGTAACTACATGATTCCATATGTGTAATTTCATAGTTTATAGATGTCTTCACTATTATTATACAATGCAGAAAATAGTTAAAATAAAGAAAAGCCCTTGAATGAATAGTTGTGTCCAAACTTTTGACTGGTACTGTGGGTGCATACGCCTTTAGGAGAATATGGAAGTTGTCATTGTATCATTGACGTTTAAGTTACCTTGTTAGAGAAGCGGGTCCGCCTTGGGGATCAAATCAGCGGTAATTTCAAGTGCGCCACGTATAGTTTTTGATAAAACTCAAACTTTCATTAATACACACATACAACGTATTGAATTAAAGCTACACTCGTTGTGAATCTATCAACCAAGTCAGATTTGTAAAATGCTTTTCGGGGAACGCATGAGAGGTTTTTATCTGATACCATGCACCCTCAAATACAGCAACGTCACCAAAAACAACAGATTTTGCGTTCAAAGTCGCAAATGAAAACGCTGAAATAAAATATATAACATTCATTACCTTTGACGAGCTTCTTTCTTGGCACTCCTAGATGTCCCATAAACATCATTTAGGGTCTTTTTTCGATTAAATCGGTCCATATATAGCCTAGATATCGAAACTACGACTCCGTCGCGAGTAAAGAAAAAAGGTAGCATTTCATAACGTAACGTAATTTTTTAAAATTCAAAAAGTCGACGATAAACTTTCACAAAACACTTCGAAATACTTTTGTAATGCAACTTTAGGTATTAGTACACGTTAATAAGCGATAAAAATCCTCAGGAGGCGAAGTGAAATCATTAGCTTGTCTGTGTAGGAATTGCTCTCTTCAAAATGTCGAACCAAAATCTGGGCCGGGACAGCAGGAAAGGAGTTCCTTTGTTTCGGTTAGACCAAGAATGAATTGCGCAACAAATGACGTGACTCTAGACAAGCTGGGGACGCCGTAGCCAATGAAAACTCGTCTCTATGTAATTCTGTTCTCTTTTAACAATTGCCTGCCGGCGCGGAAGAATATATTTTTCCATTTTCAGTGAACAGATTTTCATGCACTATTCGACGGAAACGCACGTTCTGTAAATGGCACAGGCGTGATTTAAACAGTTTTGGAAACATCTGAGTGTTTCCTATCCACACACACTAACCATATGAATGTACTATATTCCTGGCATGAATAGCAGGGCGCTGAAATGTTGCGCGATTTTTAACAAAAAGCTGCGAAAATCTGCATGAATTCTGAACATCCATAAGAGGTTTTTAATGGAGCATGGACCTATAACTATGACGAAGGCACTACATTCTGAAATGTTGTCCATTTTACTGCAATAGTAACAAACAGGAATCCAGGTGTACAACATGACTGGTCTTTTATATAAAAAGTACTTCAAAGTTTCAATTTAACAACAAAAATTGTAAAACTGTAATGCCTTGGTACGTCAGCGTGGCCGACTTGGGATGAGTCCTGTGACACTTGTGGGGGTCGTAGAGCAAAACGGAGAACACATTCAATAGAGTGGTCGAGATAGTTTGTAGGCCAAACTGTTAGGGTGCTACAGATGTTTGAGTGAGTGAATGAGTGAGTGAGTGAATGAGTGAGTGAGTGAGTGAGACTTTTAAAACTTTTTGTCTTTCTGTAATGAAACATTCTTATTTCATTAAAACCTCACCCCCCCCAAAATAAAATACCAAAATATATCCTGTACCGCATACATGTACCATACTCAACTTGCCCTCTACCACACAATAAAAAACAACACACAATAACCCCCAAAAACCACTTCTACAACCGTATATCCAAAACAACTTCCCAAGCTATACAGACAGGCCCCACACCATATCTCCTGAAACATCTCCACTCTTTTTATCATTTCAAACAACTCAAATTCGACCCTGAGCACGCAGACACCATCCCATTAAATAATTGTAAAGGGTATGTTATTCCCCCACCTTTGACCCTGTTCCTTTGACCCTGTTCCTCCTTGTTATCCAAATAGCCAACTTTGCCTGAGCAAACAGAAAATTCAACAAAACACATTTGGCCTTTTCCTCATTTGAATACCCCATTATAAACAACCCAACAGTAAAAACCACCCCCAACCTCTCGCACAGACATTCCAACAGAGACATGAATGGCATTAACCTGGCGGACACAGAAAATACATGAATCACAGTTTCTCTCATAACACAGAAAGGACACCCCTGCCCGACTCCCGGTTCAACCAGTGCCAACCAGCTGTTAGTGGCCAGAGCTTCATGTAGAACCCTCCACTGGAGGTCCCCTGACCTCTTTGGTGCTGGGGGTTTGTAGAGCCCCCTCCATCTAAAACACATCATACCCTCTTCCCCACATCCCCTGCCACTGATGTGCCTTCACTCATGTTAGGCTCCTAATGTTCCTCACCTTAATGCAGAGGTTGTAGAGGGCTTACCTCTCACCACTCCAAACTCCCCCAGGATTGGAGTGTTAAAATCTAACAAGTCCTCCAGACCCCCTTGCCAGTCCCCAGTCTCTGCCGTCACCTGCAGTGGCAGAAACATTGGTCGCTCAAACACCCCCCTTACCAGCTCTCAAAGGGATAGCTTGGATGTGGAAGATAGGCTCCTCCCACACCCACAGCCCAGGCTCCACACCCCCTTCTAGTGTAGTCCTTAGCAGCTGCTAGGCCCTCAGCACTGCAGAGTAAAAATCAGAGAGACTTGCTATACTCAGCCTCTCCAGCCTATATGAGAAACAGCTGCCGGTCCAACCCTAATCTGCCAGCTCTCCTCAGCAGTGCGCATGCTGGGTCCCTCCAGCCAACATCAGTATGGTACAGCAGGCTCTGCACCGCCTTTAGTCGGAATGCAGCCACCCTGCACTCCAGTTCCACCAGGCCCTGTCCTCCTTCGTGGACAGTCATGTACAACACTGCCGGCCTCAGCCAGTGATGGCCCGACCTGAAAAGGTCCACCAGCTTGCTTTGCAGGTTTGCGAGCAGACCGGCGGGTGGGTTGAGGACAGCCAGTTTATGCCACAGGGAAGATGCCACCAGATTGTTGATTATCAGCACCCTCCCTCTATATGACACTTGGGACAGGAGCCACCTCCACCTGGCCAATCTTGACACCACTGCCTGTGAGAGCCCCTCCCAGTTCTTACTGACCCACCTCTCCAAGCCCAGGTACACCCCCAACATTTTAAGCCCTTCACAACCCCACTGCAAACCCCCTGGTAGCGGAGGGGCCCTATCCCCCATGCCCCAAATAACAGAGCTTTGCTCTTGCCCCAGACCTTCAGACTGGTCTCTAGTGCCTGCATATCCTGCCCATCTCTGACCATTACAGATATGTTATCTGCATACGCTGACACTGCTATGCCTGTCACCACACCCATGCCTGTCCAGCACACTCCCTGCAGTCTCCTGCGTAGCAGGCCCAAAAAAAGGCTCAATGGCTAGTGTATATAACTGCCCCGATAGAGGGCATCCTTCTCTAATCCCCCGTCTCACCCAGACTGGCCTACTGAGCCCCCCTCCCACCTTGACCATACATGACGCCCCAGCATACAACAGCTTCACACAGGTCAAAAAACTCTTCCCAAACACAGACGTCACATTAAAGAGATACTCATGGTCCACTCTATCAAAAGCCTTCTCTTGATCTAAAGAAACCAGTTCAAAGTTGACAAGTCCAACATGTCCCTGATTAACTTCTTCGAGATAGGGGGTGCTCTTTTAATTTTTGGATAAAAAACCTTCCCGTTTTAAACAAGATATTTTGTCACGAAAAGATGCTCGACTATGCATGTAATTGACAGCTTTGGAAAGAAAAAACTCTGACGTTTCCAAAACTGCAAATATATTATCTGTGAGTGCCCAAGAACTAATGCTACAGGCGAAACCAAGATGAAGTTTCATACAGGAAATGCCCCAGATTCTGAAGGAGCTGTGTTCCAATGTCTCCTTATATGGCTGTGAATGCGCCAGGAATGAGCCTGCCCTTTGTGTCGTTTGTCCAAGGTGTCTGCAGCATTGTGACGTATTTGTAGGCATATCATTGGAAGATTGACCATAAGAGACTACATTTACCAGGTGTCCTCCCGGTGTCCTGTGTCGAAATTATTGCGTAATCTTTAGGTCCATGCGCGTTCCATTTCTTCAGAAGAGAAAGTCAACTGCCACGATGGATTTATCGTCGATAGATATGTGAAAAACACCTTGAGGATTGATTCTAAACATCGGTTTGCCATGTTTCTGTCGATTTTATAGAGTTAATTTGGAAAAAAGTTCACGTTTTAATGACTTAATTTTCGTTTTTTTTCTTACCCAAACGTGATGAAGAAAACGGAGCGATTTGTCAACACAAATAATCTTTTTGTAAAAACTGAACATTTGCTATCTAACTGAGAGTCTCCTCATTGAAAACATCTGAAGTTCTTCAAAGGTAAATGATTTTATTTGAATGCTTTTCTGGTTTTTGTGAAAATGTTGCATGCTGAATGTCAGGCATAATCCTATGCTAGGCTATCAATACTGTTACACAAATGCTTGTTTTGCTATGGTTGAGAAGCATATTTTTGAAAATCTGAGATGACAGTGTTGTTAACAAAAGGCTAAGCATGAGAGAAAATAGATTTATTTCATTTCATTTGCGATTTTCATGAATAGTTAACGTTGCGTTATGCTAATGAGCTTGCGGATAGATTTACACAATCCTGGATACAGGTTTTTTTCGTAGCTAAACGTGACGCAGAAAACGGAGCGATTTGTCCTAAACAAATAATATTTCAGGAAAAACTGAACATTTGCTATCTAACTGAGAGTCTCCTCATTGAAAACATCCGAAGTTCTTCAAAGGTAAATGATTTTATTTGAATGCTTTTCTGTTTTTTGTGAAAATGTTGCCTGCTGAATGCTAACGCTAAATGCTATGCTAAATGCTACGCTAGCTATCAATACTGTTACACAAATGCTTGTTTTGCTATGGTTGAGAAGCATGTTTTGAAAATCTGAGATGACAGTGTTGTTAACAAAAGGCTAAGCTTGAGATCTAGCATATTGATTTCATTTCATTTGCGATTTTCATGAATAGTTAACGTTGCGTTATGGTAATGAGCTTGAGGCTGTATTCACAATCCCGGATCCGGGATG
This sequence comes from Oncorhynchus nerka, assembly GCF_034236695.1. NCBI lineage: Eukaryota > Metazoa > Chordata > Actinopteri > Salmoniformes > Salmonidae > Oncorhynchus > Oncorhynchus nerka. Next base: position 41,731,893 of record NC_088420.1, on the reverse strand, counting down.
GCTCGTCGCAACAGGTTAAGAACAAGTTGTCCGTGATTGAGCGTCCCGGAACACAGTATGTTTGGTCTTTATGTACTATCGAGTCCAGATGGGACTTCAGTCTGTTAGAGACCTTGGCAAATATCTTGTAGTCCACAGAGCAATGCCACAGGCCTCCAGTTTTTAATAACTTGTTACGGCTAGACGTTCCGCTAACGGAACCCCTCGACAACACCCGGTGAAATGGCAGAGCGCCATATTCAAATTAAATTACTATAAATATTAAACTTTCATGAAATCACACATGCAATACACCAAATTAAAGCTACACTTATTAATCCAGCCAACGTGTCAGATTTCAATAAATCTTTACGGCGAAAGCGAGGATAGCACCCCACCAAACAAACACATGACATTCGTATTTCAACCCGCCAGGCGCGACACAAAACGCAGAAATAACGTTATAATTTATGCCTTACCTTTGAAGATCTTCTTTTGTTGGCACTCCAATATGTCCCATAAACATCACAAATGGTCCTTTTGTTCGATTAATTTCGTCATTATATCTCCAAAATGTAAATTTATTTGCCGCAATTGATCCAGAAAAACACTGGTTTCAACTTGCGCAACATGACTAGGAAATGTGTAATAAGTTACCTGTAAACTTGTTCCAAACATTTCAAACAACTTTCCTAATACAACTTTAGGTATTCTTTAACGTAAAAAAAATCGATAACATTTAACACGGGATAAACTGCGTTCAATAGCGAATACAAACAAAGTGGAGCAAGCTTTCAGGTCGCACGCCCCTAACAAATAGTACACTACACTCGACCCTTGTTCTGAACTGCCCTACTTCTTCATTTCTCAAAGGAAAAACATAAACTAATTTCTAAAGACTGTTGACATCCAGTGGAAGCAATAGGAACTGCAAGCAAGTGCCACAGAAATCTAGATCCCCATAGAAACCCATTGAAAAGAGAGTGACCTCAATTTTTTTTCCTGGGTGGATTTTTCTCAGGTTTTTGCCTGCCATATCAGTTCTGTTATACTCACAGACATTATTCAAACAGTTTTAGAAACTGTAGAGTGATTTATAACTACATCTACCTGTCACGCCCTGACCTGAGTATTCTTTGTTTTCTTTATATATTTTGGTTAGGTCAGGGTGTGACGAGGGTGGTATGTGTGTTTTTGTCTCATCTAGGTTTTTTTTGTATGTCTAGGTGTGTGTGTCTAGTCTAGACATATTGTAGGTCTATGGTTGCCTGGATTGGTTCCCAATCAGAGGCAGCTGTTTATCGTTGTCTCTGATTGGGGATCCTATTTAGGTTGTCATTTTCCAGTTTGGGTTCGTGGGTTATTGTCTATGTGATGTTGCATGTTTGCACTCAGTTTTGATAGCGGTCATGTTCGTCTTGTTATTTTGTTTGTTTGTTTAGTGTACTTCGTGTTTTTTTGTCTTTCATTAAAAATATGTATTCACATCACACTACACTTTGGTCTCCTCACTACGACGATCTTGACACTACCAATTATAGGCATATCCTAGCTTCTGGGCCTGAGTAGCAGGCAGTTTACTTTGGGCACGCTTTTCATCCGGACGTGAAAATACTGCCTCCTAGCCCAAAAAGGTTAAGCCCCTTTTTTGGGGCAGGAGAGTCAGAGCCGCCCAACGGCAGTACATCGGCAACTCTCCTACCCCAACGTATTCACGCAACATGTAAAAGAAGTCCAGTCCAATTATTCCCGAGGAATCTTTTATAAAACTCCACTGGGACTCCATCGACCCCCAGTGCACGACTGGGGAGGACATCTGGGTTATGGCCTCTGCCAGTTTATGGGACAACAGAGGAATTTCCATTTCATCCATCTGTGCCAGAGACCTTCGGGAGTTCTGCGAACAAGACCTGAGCACACATAGAATCACACATTTCTGCCCTACACAATTCCACAGTTTGCTCCTGCATCTCCCCCACACAGAGGTCACCTGACCATCAGACAACCGTAGACAATGCATACCCTGGGCTTCACTGCTCTGTCTTTCCAAACAAAAGAAGAAGGAGCTGGGAGCATCCATCTCCTTGAGCATGGAGATCCTACCTCTTACAAGTGCTCCCTTAGCTCTAACCTGGAAAGAACTGCCCAGGTCCCTACGTAATTCAGATAAATTAGCCTGGACGCCTATATTGCATTGCCCCACCATCTCTACCTCCATCTCACTAATACTACGCTCTAGTGCCCCCAATACTCTCATAGCCTCTGAGGATGAGAGAACTGTATACTGTTGACAGAAAAGACGAATTTGGATTTTCCCCACATCCCACCATTGACTCAGAAACTCATACTCCTCTCTTCACAAACTCCACATATCCCAAAAGGTCTGGATACCTGAGCAAAAAGTGGCACCTTGTAAGAGCTTTACATTAAACTTCCAATAGGATGCCTGCCGGGGCCCTGGTGAAATAGACAGCCAAGCCAAGGTTATGTGGTGATCCGAAAAACCCACCGGGAGAATGTTAGCACCCAACAGCCTATTGCTCCGATTCCTGGACATGTAAAAACAATGAAGTCGGGCTGCACTCACCTTAGCCCCAAAAACCTTCACCCATGTATACTGTCTTGTGTTGGGATGTAAAGTTCTCCAAACATCCACTAGGTCGAACTGATTAATTATGTCCCTTAACACTCCCACTGACACTGAATGAGGCTCTTCCCCATTTCTGTCTTTCGTAAAATCCATTGTACAGTTCCAGTCCTCGGCAACCACCAGCCTAAGGCGCTACCTGTGAGAGTTCCTGTCTAAGACACCCAAATAGAACCCCCCCCTCTCTCTTCATGTGTTAGGCACCCCTTTCCACCAGAGCCCCTAATCGACTTCATTCACCACATCACTATGCATCTCTTGCAGAATCAACACCTGTACTTTTTTTGTTTTACATATTCACCCAACACACTCCTCTTTCCCACATCTCTGGTGGCATTTATATTGAGCGAGCCTACCTGAAGAGTATCCATAAGAATTGGGAGAAAAGCCAGCAAAGAAAGAAACCAATAGCAAAGCTCAAAAAGCCCCAGTGCCAGAAAGAAACTATACATCTAAACAGTGTCTGAAGCTAAACCCTTATGCGCTGTCGTGACCCACTTCCTGAACCTAAAACGTTTCCTGGGTGAAAGGACACCATGGCCCTCATTTTTCATAGCATATTGTATTGATCTTACAAACTTTCTCAGATCAGAAAAAAAGCCTCAAGATGAACTTTTTTCCACTTGGTCTCATTCAGGAACCTTGTCAGTTCCCTCAATGTGTATTTTGACGCCTCTGCTTGACTGGCTGTCAGCTCCGGGCCCATTGAAGAAGAGTCTGAAAAAAATCCTCATCATCATCTTCCTCAGACTCACTTTCCTCCTCATCTCCCATCCTGACCACCTGCCCTTCCTCTCTGTTCAGGGCCTCCCCCAGCACCAGGCAAAGGTTCCATGGTGCCTTTGGTCACACCAGCCTCCCCCCTACCATCTCCTTAATAATACCCATTTTTCCTTTTCCACTTGACACCCTTCTCCTCCCCTCTAGTCTCTTACACTTCCCCACTATACTCTTCTCATCCACTAGCATAACCTGACTAGACCCAGCCTCATCTACACCACCCTCCATAGCATGACTAGGGCCAGCCTCATCTACACCACCATCCATAGCATGACTAGGCCCAGCCTCAGCTACCCCACCACCTCTAGCCTGACTAGACCCAGCCTCCGCTACACCACCATCCATAGCATGACTAGACCCAGCCTCAGCTATACCACCATCTCTAGCCTGACTAGGGCCAGCCTCATCTACACCACCATCCATAACCTGACTAGACCCAGCCTCATCTACACCACCATCCATAGCATGACTAGACCCAGCCTCCGCTACACCACCATCCATAGCATGACTAGACCCAGCCTCATCTACACCACCCTCCATAGCATGACTAGGGCCAGCCTCATCTACACCACCATCCATAGCATGACTAGGCCCAGCCTCAGCTACCCCACCACCTCTAGCCTGACTAGACCCAGCCTCCGCTACACCACCATCCATAACCTGAATAGACCCAGCCTCATCTACACCACCATCCATAGCATGACTAGACCCAGCCTCCGCTACACCACCATCCATAGCATGACTAGACCCAGCCTCATCTACACCACCCTCCATAGCATGACTAAGGCCAGCCTCATCTACACCACCATCCATAACCTGACTAGACCCAGCCTCATCTACACCACCCTCCATAGCATGACTAGGGCCAGCCCCATCTACACCACCATCCATAGCATGACTAGGCCCAGCCTCAGCTACCCCACCACCTCTAGCCTGACTAGACCCAGCCTCATCTACACCACCCTCCATAGCATGACTAGGGCCAGCCTCATCTACACCACCCTCCATAGCATGACTAGGGCCAGCCTCATCTACACCACCATCCATAGCATGACTAGGCCCAGCCTCAGCTATCCCACCACCTCTAGCCTGACTAGGCCCAGCCTCATCTACACCACCATCACTTGCATGAGTAGGCCCAGCCTCTGCTGTCTGCATCTCATTGCCCCCTGCACGTTGACCTCGATTTCCCCCACTGGCGCTTGTGCCCTCACCTTGTCTACGTGGGCACGCAAAGTTCTTATCCCCCAAATTCCCACACTCAAAACATTGTAGACTATCTGTGCTGGCAAACCCTGAGTAGAGTCCCTCCCCGTGCCTCACTTTAAAATGCACATTTAGCTGTTGCTCATTGTTACTCAGAAACCTAAACACTTGCCTCCGGAATGAAACAATGTGCTTAACGGCATGAAAACCTGCCGACAGTACACGAAAACCGTTAGCAAACTTACCAAAACGACTCAGCTCTTTCATAATTTGATCATCCATAATAAACGCTGGCAAATTCATAACTACCACCCTTGTCGAAGGGGTAGAAAGAGGCGAAATTGGTACCAACACACTCCTTACAAATATTCCATTAGCAATTAGCCTACCAACCAAATTTGCTCTTTTCATGAACACAACCACAGCTTTGTTCATTCTGGAAGCGGAATGTATAGATTCAGCTCCTACCTGTTCACCGACCGCGAGCAGAACCTCCTCCACTTTAACTCCATTTTCAGTAACACACCTGAATCCATGCCGTATTGTTCCCATTCCCTTTTGCCAAGATTATAATTGTAAATTAATGGAAAGTACAAGTGGAAGATGTTTGCGATCACTGCTCCAGATCACTTGATATTCACCACAAGAGGGAGAGAAAGAGGGGGAAAGGCAGGGCAATAGGCAATTTAATTCAAAGTAAAATTTCCAACATTATTTAATTACTCCTGTCTATACAGATGAAAATGTATAATTCAAAATAGGCTGGTTGATTTGGCCCAATATGATCATTAGCTTCTTTAAAAAAAAGTTGTAATTCTCATGTGCATAGCCTGCAGTTGGAAGGCCCGCAACTTGGGCAACATATGCTGCAAATAACAAATCGATGACTGTTGAGTTGTGAATGTCAGTGGAAAGCAGCTAAAATAGGGCAAAGCAGAACACAATATAAAACATGAAATCACGGGAAAACATAATTTGGAAAACAAAGGGCTATTGCTGTAAAGAGACGAAAATGAAAACACAAATCTGTTTTTCAGTTATCAAAATTATCAACTTGAGCGAATAGTAGTATATCTTATTGGAACGAGTGGTGAGCATCGTCCATATCTCAGGTGAGTGGACACATTCACTATTAATCATTGGGTCAGTCAGTGCCACTTGAAACTTTGTGTTTGGACAATCATTTCCTACTCCAGGTTAGAAAGATGTCATATTGTACAATTTGTGTCTCCCTTTCCACATGCCTAGATTAGATGGTTGCATACAAGCAGTATCACTGCAGCCTAAGTTAATTTAGCTCATGGCTGTTTGTAAAAAAAGCCTGCAAAAAAGCCTGTTGTGAACAGTGTGCACATTTCTTTGTAGGCACTGCATATTTACAATTGGTGTGTGTGTGAGAGTGTGTGTCTGTGTGTGTGTGAGAGAGTGAGTGAGTGAGTGAGTGAGTGAGTGAGTGAGTGAGTGAGTGAGTGAGTGAGTGAGTGAGTGAGTGAGTGAGTGAGTGAGTGAGTGAGCATCTGAAGGCATCACTGAGCCTTCTTCAGGGTCAGAAGGTACAGTGACGCCGAAACGTTGGTGTATTACCCAATAAATTACTAGGAGTTTATACATATGGAGTGTGTGACTCTCTTTGTTTTTATAGCTTACAGTTTATTTATCGTTAGTCAGCACCTCTACACTAAATACTTTTCTCCGGGTGTGTGCCAGCTCATGCTTTTTATGTAACTAAATTAGCAAACACAAGATTGTGGCAAATAAAACTGAGCACATAAAGAAACGATTTAAGGACCATGGACAGCGATGCGAGCCATTGCTGAGAAAAGCGCTCACCTTGATGCAGCACTGGTGGGTGGAAAGCTCCTCTCGCTGTGCCGCGCCCAGCACTGTGTTGCTTTGTGGGCTAGTACGCCTACATGTTTGACATTAGCAGGAACATGCCTGCAAGCCGAGGGTGAGAGAATGCCATGTTATTAATGTAATATTGTTCCCATTCCCCGTTCTCAAAGTTTCGATTTTTAAACTAATAAAAAATAATCTTATTCATACAGGATATACAGTATCTTAATATCCTGTGTTTTCTCTCTCCTCTACCCCCCATTTCATTGTGGGAAATCATAGTTTGGAAAGCAAATGGCTGCTGTAAAGAGAAGACATTAAAAAGAGTCAAATCTATCTTTTGGTTATCAAAATTCTCAACTTGAGCGAACAGTAACTTATCTTATTGGCACCAGCGGAGAGCATCATCCATAACCCTGATGAGTGTGCTGTGCACATATGTGACTCATTTCAGGAAACTAGGTATAGGTTGCGGGCCACTACTTTTTAATCAAAATGTGTTTTTTGGCAGAAATGCCTTCTGGAACATGTACACTTGCATGTACCTTAATAACAAAATGTTATGCCATCTGTAAATACAAATACAATTGTTAAATTATGGGCCTAGTTGGTTTAGCCACAGAAAAAGCAAACATCCTTAATTGGCTGAGATAATGATTGTGTCGGACATCCCGAAAGATGAGTTTCTGGAGGACCGAGTTTTGAAATCAGTGGAATTAGAGTATGATAGCTAAGGAGATGGAGGAAAGACCTGTTTCCGGATTACATCTTCAACCAAACTAAGGGCAATCATGGCATCCGTGACAGGGAGAAGCATCTATCCATGATGTGTACAAGTAAGTAAGTCTAAATAGTTAAATTTTCAGATATCACATGTTTCTAATTTTGACAGAAAGTCATTTTAATTTCAAGTTAAAGTGTGATATTTAATTTCAAGTTAAAGCTAGCTCGCTGGCTGGCTTGCTAGCTAACATTACTTGTATGACCTGTGTAGTAATATGATTTGTATCTCAGAGCCATTTGCTTTGATAGTTCTAGCCTAACGTTAGCTAGCTAACATTAAACCTGGTTGGTTAGCTACCTGCAGATGAATGCAGGGTAGTAATGTCATGAGTTGGGATTATGGTTCATTGTTTACCTAGCTAGCTAGCTACATGCATTAACAAAAGACTCCACTATGCAAGTAAACATTTCAATAGAATGTTACTGCAACAACTGTTGATTGACACCCATTGAATATGTTGGGTACCAGTAAACGTTGGCCAAAAAAAGTGTAAATTGTTGCCTGCAGCACTGTTGCAGTCACCAACGCTCTGGATAACATAAAAACAGCCTAACAATCTCTGCTAGGGCGAGTAAAATGGTCAGTGAGCTGTTTTCTCATTTGTGTCTAGAAGTAGCTAGCAAGCTAGCCAACGTTAGCCAGATCACTTTGGTGCTTGACTGCTGTTGTTAGGACAGAACGCTCAGATCAACCCTTAAAGAGATAAGTGGGGCTTAAGGTTAAGAGGGTGTGAAGGATGCTGAATGGGTGGAGACAAAGAGGAGCTCTCCAGTAGGTACCAAAAATATTCAAAGGCCATTTTCTTAAAAATCAGGTTATGAAGGCCAGGCTTAGAACTTGTGCTAATCTAATTTGGTTCTGTTTATGAAGGTCTTAGGAAACATTAGAATATCAAATGTCAATATTGGAAAGAACATAACACACTTGTCATGTGTTTATGTTACTGTAGGCTATATGTAAAACCAAAAATACACTAAAAACAGAATTTCTATTTGTGGAATGCCTTTGTTACAACTATGAATTGTGCATTGAAACAAAACAAAATACCCAAACCGCAAGACACTCGTTCAATTATTATTTGACCCTGTTGGTCATCTATGAAGTTTTGAACATCTTGAAGAACAATTTGGCCTTAAATTCCCATGTACTCTTAGAATCTCCACCCGGCACAGCCAAAAGAGGACTGGACACCTCTCAGAGCCTGGTTCAGCTTTTTCCGAACCCGTTTTACATCTGTGATTCTGTATAGCACTTTGTGACATCTACAGATGTAAAAATGCCTTTATAAATACATTTGATTGATTCAATTAAGAAAATATCACTAGCCTAAATATCAGTATAGGTGTCAAGAATGCTTGTGAATAGTGAAAATCAACAAAAAGCAATAATGGCATTACAATGAATATAAGTGTCGATATGACGGCGGTCAAAAATGGTATATTATTGTCAGTTATTGGACACATTATTTGTGGACTCGCTCGTGCTTGCGGTATGGTGTGCATTTTCACACAATAATTGATTTCATTATTCTGTTATCCCTTGTCCTAACAGTCACCACAAATCTTTGTCACTTTCAGTTGATTTCAACACTTCCAACAAACAAGTCACCTGCAGCTGAAACAGGTGTCCGGTTTCACCTTGCAGCTTCTCCATCCTGGTAGCTGTGCGCAATTTGGCTCATGTAATTGCTCACGTGGAATCTTTGCTGCTGCCTTGGCCCTCATATGTCTCTCATGTAGCCCGTGTGCCAGACTCATGATGAAGTTTCTTCTGCTCATGGGTGTTGTTCATGCACTGCTTGAAAAACACATGCGTTGATAGCAGCCAAGTCAAGCATGTTGTAGAACACAGCAACAGGCCAGCCGGGAGTTCCTCATTTCACCTAGCACAGCCATTATCCGACACTCGCTCACCTGCTGTCCAATATGGATCCTTTCCCAGATATGGTAAGCCGTTCAGCATGAATCAGAATAATAGAGATGTCATGATCCATTTCTTCCCCGCCATTTGAGTCGTTTTCATTCAGATATTGTAACAACGCTTACGCAGCATGTGCATCCATTCGTCTTGGTCTTGCCATTGTAAATGATGCACGCTCTCACTGTGTAGCCTACTCCATTTAGGCCTAAAGGAGACAAATACATCTGCTTAAATTCGGTGGACTGATATAGGCTACACCGTTTTGGGATTATAATTAGAATAGATGAATACAATAGAATGGCCCACCCTGTTCTTCATTCACAATTGATGAATACATAATTATGCATTGTTCGCTTCTCCTCACTCATCAACTCACACATTCTCCCCTTTTCTCCCCATCATACTATACTTCATTTTTTAAATCTGGTGTTACAGTATATGTGTGAAATTAGTTTCAGTATAGTTTAGGTTCAGTGTTGAGGCAATTATCGGGGTGAATATCAACTGGGAATGTCACATTCAACTATGGGAGAAGGAGCGGAGCAGGCTGGGGGAAAATCATTCAGGCAATTACATCCCCTTCTAAAACTGGTTATAACTCCAATTCTGTTTGTGATATTTCGATTCTAACAACAACAGTGTTATATAGACTTATTTCGGAAAAGTCAATGACGAGGGGGACATTATTTAAACATGGCAGAGTAATTAAACATTTACATTTATTAGATATAAACGAATCTCCATCTAAATCCGTCAGTTTAAACTAGAGGGGGGGGGGGGGGGGGGGGGGATGGATCATCTTCCGCGTCTGCAGTGAAATGTGGAAGAGCGATTTTTGTCAGACCATGAGACAGCCTCCGAACGGTTTGACCTACACACTCTGTTTTGCTCTATGCCCCCCAAAGTGTCAGGAGACTCGTCTGAAGTTGGTACCGTTGATGGGCCAACATCGTTTGGGTTATACACTAATGGGACCCCACTGTGGAAAGGAGCGATTCTCAGGAACACAATGGTGTTCTCCGTTTTGCTACAACCCCCACAAGTGTCACCAGAATACCGGTTAAAAACTAATGGAAATATGAAGGTAATTTTGTTCCTACCCCCCTCCAAAAAAAGGGAGGTTGAATGTGTAAAAAATAAATACATTTCTAGAGTTTAATCAAATCTCCTACATTTAGGACATACACTTCAAAACCGAGTTTCTTATTAAACCGCCCTTTTTTCTATTTATGAATGCGTTATCAAATGCGTTTATATGGGCTTTAGTAGTAAAGGACAAAATATATATTGTTTTTAGAGCTAAATTTGTCGTAAAATTCTAAGTCAAATAGGCGAATGATCCATAATACGACCATCTACAAACAATTCAACATGTCAGTTTAGTACCCCCCCCCCACAACGTCTTAGACTCTAAGGTAGACTCTGTCTCCTCCCCTTTATCTACTCTGATTGAAGTGGATTTAACAATTGACTTCAGTAAGGGATCATAACTTTCACCTGGTTTCACCTGGTCAGTCTATGTCATGGAAAGAGCAGGTGTACTTAATGTTTTGTACACAGTGTATACCACACATTATGCTACTTTCTTTCTTGCCAACAGACTGCATAGCGGCCTAAAGGAGCAGACGAAGCTTGTAATTTCAGCTCCCTCAATGCCAGCACTGAGCGAACTGCAGCGCGGTCGGCAAAGGCGAGCCAACTAGTCTTTACTCGAGCATACATTAGAGCGCAGCACCTCAGCATAAAAAAGACACTACACCTTTGTGGTTAGGCCTAAATTAAAGTGCATAAGCTGCAGCCCTATAGTGTTATTGCAACATCATTCTCAAAGATATGGCGGTGCTCATATGTTGAGTTTTTCTCCAGGGCGCATGCGGTGAGCCTTAGAAATACAACAGTTTAAAGTCCATTGCTCTGCATTGTGCTCTGCAAATAGCTTTGGTGGGCTTCCTACCGTTAATATTCTAATCGGCAAAAAAATATTAAACTTTATAGAACCAATGTTAGAACCGATGTTATTAGGCCTCATATGTATAGATGTTGAAGTGCAACGGTCCGAATACAGCATGGGATGCTGCAACATACTGCATCACCACTACTCAACACGACTGAGTCAACCAGCCGCTTCACACATTATGATCAGTAGCCTGTCAGCATCGTATCAGCATCGTATGAACAGATATTGCAGTCTTTATCTTCAAGGTTAGTCAAATAAAGGCAGAATCGACACGCAGTTCTACGCGCCCTCCACATATGCACACACACACGCCAAATCGAATGGTCCATTCATTCATCACATCACACAAAAATGAGCTTTTTTTTTGTCCGATGACGTCAGATGAAGCTTTCAGGCTATGCCCTCGTTGAAGTGCTATTGGTTGCTTGTAGTAAGATAATAAGGCAAAGTGGGATAGAGCAGCAAAGGAACGCTGATTTGAAATAGTCTATAAGGTTACAAATAGGCTTCAGCTAGAACCGTAACACACTGTGGGCAAGGTGTCGGTGCCATGTAGGAATCAATTCAATTAAACAAATAAACACATATAACTTACTTGTCACCAAAGATGCTGATGTTAGCAGATCTGATTCAAACAACGACAGTTCCCTCTTCAGCTCCTTGCCCTCGAAAACTGCATCGAAATTAGGCTACATCCGCAATTCTCAAGCATCCTGAAACCTAGACTCCGTGGTGATACTTTCACACAGTTTATCCGGTCCCCACATTGTAAACGATGCAGCGTTTAATCCATCAATTAGAATCAATCGGGTAGGTGTTAGGACTTGCACAACGACGATAGAGTCAATTTATCCATCCCCCATTCAAATGTTTCAAGACGCAAATATACGAAGGCACCCACAAGTGCCACCGTTGAAACTAATGGTTAAATGCAGTGATAACAAGGCAAAAATGCTATATGTGTCACAGTCCGGTGACATTTCGTTTATCAGTTAGGAATTTAGGAGAAATCTGAACTCTTCCCAGATCCATCCTTCATGTTTTAATTTTCAATAAAACAACCAACCAACCTCTTCAGAGCCAGACTACTAACGACACAGTATCACGCAGCCGTGGACCCGCAGATTGATAACATCCTGAAACCTCGTCATAATCTACGGCTCATCCACATATTGAGCAAACATGAAGTGGCTGATGGTTGTCATTCCTGTGTCACACTTTTAGCTAGAACTTTTTTTCTCCCTCTTCAGTTCCTTGCTACTCTGCAACCCCCCAGGGATCTGATTAGATTTCAACTCACAACCCAGTGCGGATTTCAATATTCTTATTTGTCTTTGCCTCCGTATTGATTGTCGTTGGATTGGATCTCGGAGATGCTAGCATATGAATTCGTCAGGTGGATGAGGCGAATAATGATAAAGTCGCCAGGTTTATCTTTGTCTTCTGATAGATTCTTCTATCGATTTTCATCGGCTACTGTATGTTTGATGTTTGAACTACTACTGCGCGTCAGGTGGGAAATCCAGCAGGTCTCCTCATAGAAGTAGCCTATAAAGACCACATAGATGCGTTAAAGCCTTGTTCACCACGAACATATCCTTCCTTGATCTGTGACTCTTCAATCAAATGCAAAATGTCATAGCATACGCTATAGTATTCTTATAGTTCCAAATGTTTCGTGTCCCGACTTCTCATCGCATCTCGAGAGCCGTTTGTTCAACAAGCTACATCTGTCAGTTTTCATCCACAGCAATCATCGACTCCTCTCCTTGCGCTCTGGCTCTATACACATCTCAGAGACTCCCCAGTACAGCCAATTCACTGATATCTCACAAGAGGGAACGAATATCCACCCTGATGATCCTCGGCGCGCGCTCCTCAGCAACTGAAATTGCGCGTTTAAGATGATGGGCAATACTGACCACAAATCACCAGGCTAAGAATACGTTTACATCCACCAAATTCCAACTTCAAATACGCAATGCATTTGTGAACTCTCATATAAATCATATGCATGATCAAGTTTGGAACTAGACAGTGGGCAGTGCTGGGAAGTATTGTTTTCTTAAATTGCAGCGAGATGACAGCCACACACCCACACCGGACTGGCTTCCTCCCTAACTCAGAACAAGACCATCAGTATTCCGCCAGTCAGTGCTGGTGGATTGATGCTGCTATCAGAGGCGCGGATGCTGCAGTTAATGCCAGAAATACTCCCTCTAGACTGGCTCAACATATCTCCTTTAAAGCGCATTCATGTGTGGCGTCCCACTATATTTTCCCCACGCACCCGTTCTTACTTTTGATGGGTGAAATACAATTATCACGTTTCCTGCCATCATCTACCCACTGATTGGTCAATTGCATTATCAGTTGATGTCATAAGGAGCGATGCGTCTGGTGGTAATATGGGTGCGTGTAAGCGCGTTTGTGCTCCATTGCGTGTAAGACCTAGGAATGTGTGTGTGTGTATGTGTGTGTGTGTGTGTGTGTGTGTGTGTTAGAGAGCGAGAGAGAGGGAGGGAGATGGGACACGACTGCCACCTACCGACTCCCCCTCCCCCTCTATGACACCATCAGAGCCACGGGCTACGAGCAGCCGGGTAGACTACGGTCCATTTTTGGAAGCAAGAATTTCGCCATCTGAATGTCCTGCATGGTTATAGCCATATTATTGCATATTATGCACACAGACACGACTCAAGATCGAACCCATTTTAGCCAACATAATTCAGCAAAGTGGAGTCATCAAAACGAACACACTCACAATATTTGAGGCATCTGACCAGCTAGCTACACTTGAATAGACAGTCCATATTTTGGGCCTCTGAGTTGGGCCTTTGAGTCTACAATTACATTCACATTGGGATGCGCAACTGTTTGGAAACATTCAATGAACGGGCAACTAAGGTACCTGTCACGCCCTGGTCTAAGTATTGTGTGTTTTCTTCATGTATTGGGTCAGGCCAGGGTGTGGCATAGAGTTTTTGTATTGTGGTGTGTTTTGTCTTGGGATTTTGGAATGTGTGTATAGTGGGATTGTAGCTTAGTGGGGTGTTCTAGGAGAGTCTATGGCTGTCTGAAGTGGTTCTCAATCAGAGGCAGGTGTTTACCGTTGTCTCTGATTGGGAACCATATTTAGGCAGCCATATTCTTTGGTTGTATTGTGGGTGATTGTCCTGTGTGTCTTGATGTCCTGGTTAGAGGTTAGTAGACACTTGTATAGGCTGTTTTCGGTTTTCGTTTTGTAGTGTTAGTGTTTTGTTGTGTGTTACGTTTGTTTATTAAAGATGAATCACAATAGACACGCTGCAGTTTGGTCCGACTCTCCTTCACCATTAGAAAGCCGTTACAGTACCGAATTATAAGAAATCATCATTGCAATGACTGTTAACCAGCGCTTTTGTCTAGTTCACTCAATAAATATTATGCACTTCATCATCAAGCAGTGAAAGAGGCCAATGCATGGTACTAGCTAATTGTTGTGTCATGGTGATTTCTCAACACTAGAATGGAATTACAGTCAACACAGTGCAGAACAAACAGAAGGCCTAGATAATTGTCTAACATGGTATGATACAATATTTATTTAGTCTAAGTCCTCTGGGATTGCTTTATATGATTGTATAAAATATGCATTTGCTATGTGTAACGGTTTTCTAGGTGTGAAGGAGAGTCGGAACAAACCGCAGCGTGTAGATTGCGATCCATGTTTAATAAACAACGTAAACACGAATTAACACAAACACTACAAAACAAAGAACGTAACGAAAACCGAAACAGCCTATACTTGTGTGAACTAACACAGCGACAGGAACAAAGACACTAAGGACAATCACCCACGACAAACTCAGAATATGGCTGCCTAAATATGGTTCCCAATCAGAGACAACGATAAACACCTGCCTCTGATTGAGAACCACTCCAGACAGCCATAGACTTTGCTAGATAACCCACTAAGCTACAATCCCAATACCACCACCAAAACCCCAAGACAAACACACCACAATTACAAAAACCCCATGCCACACCCTGGCCTGACCCAATACATGAAGATAAATACAAAATACTTCGACCAGGGCGTGACACTATGAGTCCTGAGGTCTCAGACAAGGTTACTCATCATGTGACTTTAGCCCACCGAACTACCTCTGCTACACATAGGACTACTTAAACAATAAACTGAATATGATAGTTTGACAGTGGCTACAATAAGCAGCAGTGAGTGGCATACAGTACAGTTGAAGTCGGAAGTTTGCATATACCTTAGCCAAATACATTTAAACTCAGTTTTTCACAATTCCTGACATTTAATCCTAGTGAAATGTCCCTGTCTTGGGTCAGTTAGGATCACCAATTTATTTTAAGAATGTGAAATGTCAGAATAATAGTAGAGAGATTGATTTATTTCAGCTTTTATTTCTTTCATCACATTCCCAGTGGGTCAGAAGTTTACATACACTCAATTAGTATTTGGTAGCATTGCCTTTAAATGGTTTAACTTGGGTCAAACATTTCGGGTAGACTTCCACAAGCTTCCCACATACTTTTCGTGCCTCATGATGCCATCTATTTTGTGAAGTGCACCATGCCCTCCTGGAGCAAAGCACCCCCACAAGATGATGCTGCCACCTCCATGCTTCACGGTTGGGATGGTGTTTTTCGGCTTGCAAGCCTTCCCCTTTTTCCTCCAAACATAGCGATGGTCATTACGGCCAAACAGTTCTATTTTTGTTTCATCAGACCAGAGGACATTTCTCCAAAAAGTATGATCTTTGTCCCCATCTGCAGTTGCAAACAGTAGTTTGGCTTTTCTAATGGCGGTTTTGGAGCAGTGTCTTCTTCCTCTCTGAGCGGCCTTTCAGGTTATGTCGATACAGGACTCGTTTTACTATGGCTATAGATACTTTTGTACCTGTTTCCTCCAGCATCTTCACAAGGTCCTTTGCTGTTGTTCTGGGATTGATTTGCACTTTTCGCACCGAGGTACATTCATCTCTAGGAGACAGAACGCATCTCCTTCCTGAGTGGTATGACGGCTGTTTGGTCCCATGGTGTTTATACTTGCGTACTATTGTTTGTACAGATGAACGTGGTACCTTCAGGCATTTGGAAATTGGTCTACATTTCTCTTTCTGAGGTCTTGGCTGATTTCTTTTGATTTTCCCATGATGTCAAACAAAGAGGCACTGTGTTTGAAGGTAGGCATTGAAATACATCCACAGGTACACCTCAAATTGACTCAAATGATGTCAATCAGCCTATCAGAATCTTCTAAAGCCATGACATCATTTTCTGGAATTTTCCAAGCTGTTTTTAAGGTACGTGCACTTAGTGTATGTACTTACTGTATGCACTTAGTGACTCACTGGAATTGTGATACATTGAATTATAAATGAAATAATCTGTCTGTAAACAATTGTTGGAAAAATTACTTGTGTCATGCACAAAGTAGATGTCCTAACCAACTTTCCAAAACTATAGTTTGTTATCAAGAACATTTTGGAGTGGTTGAAAAACTAGTGTTAACGACTCCAACCTAAGTGTATGTAAACCTCCGACTTCAACTGTATATACTGACTAGAATTGTGCTAAAACTGGACATTATAATATGGATATAACTATTTGCTTATATGAGAGGGGATGAGACATTTCACTTGCAGTGGTTGCAGTCCTTTTGCCTGGTCCTTTTAAAATGCCAGACCAAGGGTCTGTCCAGCTGTCAACGTCTCATCACATTTCCCTCAACGGTGAAAGTGTTGCATCATTCATCAGTCTTCATAACTGTCGTCATGCCTCCAGTTGTTGACCATTCATCTCTCAAAGTGCACTGCTGCCAATCCTGCATTCTTCGCCTACGATTGAGCCATTTTAATTGTTTGACATTAAAGGGTCTCTCTCTCACCCTCTTTCTCATCCCTCCACACACATATACTGCCCATTCATTCTCTCAGAATGACTGTGCAAATGTAACCTATTACAATTGCACACAGCCACAGCCAACCACTCTCCACCGAGGCAAAGTAGTAACCTTTTCCAATAATCGCTCCCTTGCCCCCGCACAGCAGATTCATGCTGTTCACATGTTTTTTTCAATTCACTTTCATTGAGCACTCTGCAATAATAACAGTAATATTATAACAGCCATGCCTAATGGTTCGGATTTAAGGCTTTCATTTTACTACTCTCCTGTGATTCTCTGGTGACCACTTCTAAAAGGGGTCTTGTCTTATTTCTGTGAACTATGTGTCCTTGTACTCTGAAAGGGCAAGACCCATGCCCTTGGGATCATCATTAGAATCAAATACAATTCAAATCCAATTGTATTTGTCAAATACTTTGTATACTACAGGTGTAGACTAACAGTGAAATGCTTACTTACGGGCCCTTCCCAATGATGCAGAGTGAGAAAAGATAAAAAAAATATATAATAACATTGAATAAATACACAATGAGTAACAATAACTTGGCTATATACACAGGGTACCAGTACTGAGTCGATGTGCACAGGTATGAGGTAGATACTGTATGTACATATAGGTAAGAATAAAGTGGGGGGTAGAAGCTGTTCAGGGTCCTGTTGGTTCCAGTGCATCAAATCAAATCAAATCAAATTTTATTTGTCACATACACATGGTTAGCAGATGTTAATGCGAGTGTAGCGAAATGCTTGTGCTTCTAGTTCCGACAATGCAGTGATAACCAACAAGTAATCTAACTAACAATTCTAAAACTACTGTCTTATACACAGTGTAAGGGGATAAAGAATATGTACATAAGGATATATGAGTGAGTGATGGTACAGAGCAGCATACAGTAGATGGTATCGAGTACAGTATATACATATGAGATGAGTATGTAGACAAAGTAAACAAAGTGGCATAGTTAAAGTGGCTAGTGATACATGTATTACATAAGGATGCAGTCGATGATGTAGAGTACAGTATATACGTATGCATATGAGATGAATAATGTAGGGTAAGTAACATTATATAAGGTAGCATTGTTTAAAGTGGCTAGTGATATATTTACATCATTTCCCATCAATTCCCATTATTAAAGTGGCTGGAGTTGGGTCAGTGTCAATGACAGTGTGTTGGCAGCAGCCACTCAATGGTGGCTGTTTAACAGTCTGATAGCCTTGAGATAGAAGCTGTTTTTCAGTCTCTCAGTCCCAGCTTTGATGCACCTGTACTGACCTCGCCTTCTGGATGATAGCGGGGTGAACAGGCAGTGGTTCGGGTGGTTGATGTCCTTGATGATCTTTATGGCCTTCCTGTAACATCGGGTGGTGTAGGTGTCCTGGAGGGCAGATAGTTTGCCCCCGGTGATGCGTTGTGCAGACCTCACTACCCTCTGGAGAGCCTTACGGTTGAGGGCGGAGCAGTTGCCGTACCAGGCGGTGATACAGCCCGCCAGGATGCTCTCGATTGTGCATCTGTAGAAGTTTGTGAGTGCTTTTGGTGACAAGCCGAATTTCTTCAGCCTCCTGAGGTTGAAGAGGCGCTGCTGCGCCTTCTTCACGACGCTGTCAGTGTGAGTGGACCAATTCAGTTTGTCTGTGATGTGTATGCCGAGGAACTTAAAACTTGCTACCCTCTCCACTACTGTTCCATCGATGTGGATAGGGGGTGTTCCCTCTGCTGTTTCCTGAAGTCCACAATCATCTCCTTAGTTTTGTTGACGTTGAGTGTGAGGTTATTTTCCTGACACCACACTCCGCAATGGTGCATTGGTACCACTTGCTGTGCAGTAGCAGAGATAATAGTCTATGACTTTGGTGACTGGAGTCTGTCAATTTTAGGGCCTTCTTCTGACACTGCCTGGTAGAAAAGTCCTGGATGGCAGGGAGCTCGGCCCAAGTGATGTACTGGTTCCGTACACACTACCCTCTGTAGCTCCTTGCAGGCGGATGCCAGGCAGTTGCCATACCAAGCGGCGAGGCAACCAGTCAAGATGCTCTCAGTGGTGCAGTTGTAGAACTTTTTGAGGATTTGAGGACCCATGTCAAATCAATTCAGTCTCCTGGGGGGGGAAGAGGTGTTGTCGTGCCTTCTTCAAGACTGTGTTAGTATCAGCATACTTTGTTGTGTTGGCGTGTGTTACGTTGTGTTGGTGTATGTTAGGATATTAGGATACTCAGAATGAGTGTAAAGTGTCTACAAAAGTAACATTATAGTTTCAGGTTAGGTGAAATACACAAAGCCAAGATTAACTTTAAGTAGGCTTACTGTTATGTTATTGAATCTTAGTATATGTATTATTGATCATACTGTACCATGGGTACAAAAGGGTAAGACAGATACAGGCAGTACAGTAAACACATCAATGACATACAGGCTAATTGAATTACACTAAACATCTGCGTTGGCTGGAAATGTTTATTTTTACCACTGCCGCATATTATTTATTGTCCCTTTAGATAGTCAGCTCAGAAAATACATTGTTATGACGGGAGAAGATGATCGCAGTAAGACAGTATTCAGAAAGTGCTTTAGGCGTATAGCCCTCTTCCTCTCCCTGGGACTATTGCGTTGTCAGGCCTTGAATAAAACATGTGTTGGGATGTTAGAATTAGATAATGTAATAATCATGGTGGGGATATCACATATGATTCAGTCAACGATCAAAAGCAATGTGCTACACATTGCTCAGCTTTATCTGCTCTGCTCAACATCCTCTTTTGTTGGAAGAAAATTTTACAAAATATGGAGGATGATATTGAGTTCCCATTAAGAGAGATCAAAGTATACAAACTTCCAGCTGTGTGATTATTATTACTTGATGCCAGACAGTATAAACTAGCATTAGATATATACTGAAGGACAAATAATCATCAAATCATTGTTCATTCCATGTCTCTGTAGGTCCAGCTGACTCTCTTCACTTGAACATTGCTCAAATTACTGTTGTCGATGATGTCATGTCAGTTTTGATAAAATTGGTTTCATGGTCAGGCAGGACCTTAATCTAAGATTAACCTGCACAATAATATGAGGCAAGCCACAGCAAACAGGAAAAGGCTTGGTACAGAAGCACGTACTGGACATGGCGCTAACAGAGTATGTGCATCTCTTGACTTGCCCCACTTCCACATCTCCCTCCAAAACAACACCCATGCTCTCATTATTTATGGTGTTGTTTTTGGAGGTTATGCAGTAGCGCCACTTCTCTATTCCTCCTGGGACTCGGAGACAAATAGAATAATGTGGGAAATGAAGAGGCAGCTGTTGAGAGGCAAGAGCCTGAATTTGTGTCTCCCTGAGAGTGCCACTCGTCATTGGCTTCAAATTTGCTCCAGCAGGCCTGGTGGCAGCTGGGATTACAGTGGTGAGGGGGATACCTCTCTCACTCATCTCTTCTCTCTGTCTTTCTCTCTTTGATCTATCATCCTTTGTTTCACTTTGTTTTCACTGCCTTGTCTAACAGTAAATCTAACACTAAATGTTAAGCCACAGTTGTTGAGAAAGGTAGCATTTGACAGCTCCTCTTGTCTGCTACAGTAATGCTTTTAGTTCCTCCAACCTGATTTTAGCTAGCAGCACAACAAGGACTCTGGTGATACATATTGTATGCACTGTACTTCCCTACAGTGGGGAAAAACATACAAAATAGTGGAAAACTCAATGAGTAAAATCCCCACAAACAACTCAGCGGCATCTTTGAGATTTATAGGGGTTCAGCAAATTTCAAAGCCTTTATAATTAAGCGCATCAATGTATTTGCCATCCTGTTTAATCTCCACTTTGATCCACACTTACCTCTCACTGTACTCCTTATCCAAGGATTCCTTTGGCCCAAAGGGCTCATGATCGAAGGGCAGCAGCACACTCCTAATTCTTAACTCACTGCCAGTAGCCACCCGTCGCTGCCTTGATTCCTCTATTCCACCCCTTCATCTGGCCGCATTTAAATAATTTAAAGCCGGGCCCACCCTAATAGCATCCTCCACCTTGCTTCAATTTTACTATATGATAGGTAAAGGAGGGCTTAATGACTGGCAGGGTTATTGGATTTTGGCTGCAGCACAGAACAGTAAGGAGAAAGGAGAAGGGCAGTATAATGTACATGGACGGATGACAGGATGTATGATGATCAGGATCCTGATAACCATAATCACTATCATCACATTCATCCTTATTATTCATCCTCAGCAGCAGCAGTAGCAGCAGGCCCACAGGCGGAAGCACTACCATTAGTAACAAACAGGAGAATCCACATAAAAAACACAGCAATCTCATCTTAGTATAATCACTATGTTGCCCACATAATGTAGGACTGACAACTCCTGATGATATGCAATCATCATGCATGGAGTATGTAAAAGTCTCCATCAAGAAGAATTTATTCATTATAAGTGGAGTTAAAGGACGGCACTGAACTGAAACAGAGTTTGCACTTATACAATGTGCATGTATTAGGGGACTGGAGTCAACTCCATTTTTAGGGAAGTGTTCACTAATTGGAAGATAACATTTGATACTTCCAATGAGGGAAATTGCATATCTGTACTCTCTTCCGCACTGCGCCAGTGACATTATGCCATCACTAACAGAGAGGCTCTGAAGTGGACTAGGTGGGGGCACACTGTGTAGTCTATTCTGTCAAGTGGTTCAAGATGCTGGGCATGTCCTAAAATGCGTAAAAATTGTTATAGGTATTTTGAATTAATTAAATAGAAAACTGGGAAGCTTTCTTCTGTGAGATAAAGAGGAACTACTATGTGACACATTTTTACTATGTGACTAATTTATCAACCATTCAGGCATTTTTATTTTTGATTTAAAATGTTCAAACCTTTTTTTAAAGTGATCCGATCCATTCTTTTGATTTCCTCAAATGACAAAATATGGAACAAATAAAAATATGCAAACTGACCAAGACAGCAACGGTTACTATCATTAAATCTAAACAATACAGTCGCTTATAAAACAAATGTTCCCTCTAATTGTGAATTGTTCATTTGTGATGATGAGGGGAGCAATTGTTGTTTTGAAATTATAGTGGTACATATTATGGTTTGTCCTCATGGAACCCTGGCTCTAACACTGCCTTTTGCACAGCTCTCAGGGATATTGCTCTTCCGTCCTATTTATCACAACTTCCTCAGTCAGAAATATTTCAATGGCACCAGGCAAGCAATTCTCAAAGGATATATCACCCTGTAATGTGCTCAGCTGTTGTGAGTCAAACATAGCCAGCTGTTTCTTCTGCAGGTGAACAAAATCCCGGAGAAGGAGTTTATGCATGAGAAACCACCAGCAATTCTCTACCATTTCTCCTCAGTCTGTAATGGGCACTCGTATTCATTCACCCATTCTATTGTGTGAAGTGTTTTGGTATGTCTGTTACACAAAATGATGCACAAATACTGAATGTAAATGTGTACACTGGAATTGGTTTTCAATGACAATTTAATTAAAATATGCAGAGTGCGTATTTGCAGTATTTCAGATAACAGAGTTCTATTAATGCAATATGAATTCAGTTCTAAATGTCTACTGAATGGTGAGTTCAAATTAGGGTCATGCTACCTGAGGGCCATCCTATAAGGAGAAAAGGGTGAAATCACTCAGACATTATATTAAGTAAGCAGACCCTTACAAAAAAACAGGTCAACTTAGTAGTTTCACATGTGAAATCCATACATTTCCACATCTGAAACAGCTGTTACCATATGTTGAACTTACATTTCACATGTGAAACCATAATATATATTTACATGTATTAAATTTAGAGTTCACATGTTAACATCGCATTTTCACGTGAGGAGAATAACATGTTTGTCACCCTCCCATGTGAATTGCAGTATTACATGTGAAAATTGGATATGCAGTTTAACACTTGAAAAACATTCACATAGGAAAAACTGACTTTCACATGTATACATGTGAAATTGTATGTTCACGTTTTTAAAAATCAGGTGAAAATCACATTTGTCGTTTCACATGTACCAAAAAAACTCCAATTGAAAATCTCACTTTCACATGTGGAATTGCAGATTGAAATAATATTATTCTCCTCACATGTTGCAGTATCAATGTTTCCACCGGTGGAATTAGGGTGACCACATCTAAAAAGCCCAATTGCAGGACAAGGGAACGATTTTGCAAGACATTGATGGAACCGTGGACAGAATAATATTTTTGGGAGCAGGTTCATGGATCTTGTTCAAATGGTGACATTGTTCTGCTGTATAAATATCAAGGTAGTTGAGAACACAATTCTTAGTATAGCATACAAAAATAATCATATTGAAAGCAAAACATAAACCCAAAAGTATTGATAGCAAAACTAAATATTGCAAGAAAATAATGTAAAAACGCCCCCCAATTTTTTTTGCAAATGGATGAATTATTATTATTTTTCTTTTTATGATAACACAATTAAATAAAATACCTCCCTCTTTCCTACAATAATCTGGCCTTTTGCTTTCACTGCCTTTTTTTGCAGTTGCAAGTTTTGTCACATTCATTCCAGCAACATACCACCCTGTATCCCGCTGCTGGACCCCGGACGGGAGACCAGATGTAGCTGGAAGTGGTGAAATTAAAATGTTATGTTTTTCTTTACATGAGGGGAAAACACATGAAACTTCACACATGCCCGAAAACCACGTGTTTTTTTCATGTGGTTTTGTAACGATAGGGGATACTCTAATGCTCTATACTTTCACATAAACTGAAGCTCTATATCTTGACTTAACATCAGGGTACGGTTCTTTAAGCATGGAGTAAACCCTATCACCGCAGATTTTGAATGGCCTAAACCCAGATCTGGGCCTGTTTTCTCCCTTGGCTGCGTCTCTGACTGTGGCAAAACCAAGCAGCGCTCCAAATAATGGCGTACCTTTTCAGTCGTGAGGAGTGGAGGAGCAGATTTGTGGCCTCTGTGAGATGGATGGCGATACCCTTTCTTATCCTCTGTGCAGCAGTGTCTGTTCAGACGTGTTGGAGGTGGAGTGAGCAGCCCTCCATCCTCATTGACCCTGCCATGGAACACAAAGAGAGAAACTATTAAAGATACATGGTTCTGAGAAGAACACAGCCTTGCAAAACAACAGACCTTACAGAAGAGATAATGGTTTAGAAGAGTGCATGTTTGATTCTGCATTTGGTAGGAACATTGGCATTGTCTCATGAGGACATGTGTTGTCGTTGAAGCTGAAAGCTCATGGGAGACAGCGTGCTATGCCATTTAATGAGGTACTGAGAGACGTGTGTTAGTGCGCTGGTTACACTGACACTGTGCAATACAGTTAGTACAATATTTACACCTTGAGGAAGTACCGAAGTCGGGAGTTACTGCAGTATGACAGTCTGTAGAATCATCCTTTACAATACATGTTTCTGAAAAAATGCACCCAGTTTTCTACTGCTGGCATCATAAGAACGCCAAGGATATTCAAGAGTTGGCTTGAAGTGACTAGAATAGAAATATCTCTCCTAATTCAATGTAGAAACAACACTAAGTCATGTGTGGGTCAAATTAGAAGAGTGGGGTTCAGAACATGACAGAGATCGAGTTCCCAGTTGAAAAGGTATGGCAAACCACTTAGAGACATCACACAAGTCATGATTACTTTCATCCTTCCCAGAGAAAGGTAGTTTGACAGTCGAGTTAACGAGTCGATGACTGGCAACTGATGGCATTCATAACTATATATTCCCCAAGACCGCAGATGATGAGCAAGGTAACATCTCTTAGAGGGATTAGACTAGAGGTGAAGAATGAAGTGGGTGCCAAATGTGACTTGACATAACCATTAAACACAGTGGAATGGAAATGAAAGTCATTTAACTCCAACCTTACTACAGTAATTATGTTAACTGGGAACATGTGCATTTTCACCATTCCAATCAAATTTGACTAATAGAAATGATGACATTTCACAGTTTTGACCTGCTAATTAGATATCAGGCCATGCAATAATGGAATTCTTTGGAACTGTGAAGTTAGCACCTATTGATTGCTGAATGTTGGATTGTTTTAGGATGAGTGTACTTGAAATCATAGACTTAATGTAATAGAAAGGAACATTGTTAGGATCCAGCAGATCATTCATTTATTGTTAATTAATTAATTAATTAAATGTATTAATTTATGATTCATTATTTATCTGGCCCTTCTTTGGACACTGTGTTAACAACCCTACAGGCAAGCTTCAATGCCATACAACTCTCCTTCCGTGGCCTCCAATTGCTCTTAAATCCAAGTAAAACTAAATGCATGCTCTTCAACCGATCGCTGCCTGCACCTGCCCGCCTGTCCAACATCACTACTCTGGTCGGCTCTAACTTAGAATACGTGGACAACTACAAATACCTAGGTGTCTGGTTAGACTGTAAACTCTCTTTCCAGACCCACATCAAACATCTCCAATCCAAAGTTAAATCTAGAATTGGCTTCCTATTTCGCAACAAAGCATCCTTCACTCATGCTGCCAAACATACCCTTGTAAAACTGACCATCCTACCAATCCTCGACTTCGGCGATGTCATTTACAAAGTAGCCTCCAATACCCTACTCAACAAATTGGATGCAGTCTATCACAGTGCCATCCGTTTTGTCACCAAAGCCCCATATACTACCTACCATTGCGACCTGTACGCTCTCGTTGGCTGGCCCACGCTTCATACTCGTCGCCAAACCCACTGGCTCCATGTCTTCTACAAGACCCTGCTAGGTAAAGTCCCCCCTTATCTCAGCTCGCTGGTCACCATAGCATCACCCACCTGTAGCACGCGCTCCAGCAGGTATATCTCTCTGGTCACCCCCCAAACCAATTCTTTCTTTGGCCGCCTCTCCTTCCAGTTCTCTGCTGCCAATGACTGGAACGAACTACAAAAATCTCTGAAACTGGAAACACTTATCTCCCTCACTAGCTTTAAGCACCAGCTGTCAGAGCAGCTCACAGATTACTGCACCTGTACATAGCCCACCTATAATTTAGCCCAAACAACTACGTCTTTCCCTACTGTATTTATTTTATATTATTTATTTATTTATTTTGCTCCCCATTATTTTTTATTCCACTGCAAATCTACCATTCCAGTGTTTTACTTCCTATATTGTATTTACTTTGCCACAATGGCCTTTCTTTACCTCCCTTATCTCACCTCATTTGCTCACATCGTATATAGACTTGTTTCTACTGTATTATTGACTGTATGTTTGTTTTACTCCACGTGTAACTCTGTGTTGTTGTATGTGTCGAACTGCTTTGCTTTATCTTGGCCAGGTCGCAATTGTAAATGAGAACTTGTTCTCAACTTGCCTACCTGGTTAAAAAAGGGGAAATAAAAAATACAATTAAAAAATTGTCCTAATGATGTGTTCAGCGGAGGGCCTGAGGAATCAATTGTTAGTGAACGTCCTATGGAATGACATGATGTTATTGCATATGTCACAACAATGTTCTTCACCACCTCGATGGGAGTGCTGTGGCTGTGAGTGTGTAATGGTTATCATTGTCCCTCCTAGATCCTCTGGCCCATCACATGAAATCATCTTTGTTGAGTCCACCTGCCCTTGACCCTGTCCTTCCTCCGCACTGGAGAGTGACTGTATTCTCAGCACCGCCTGGCAACTCAAAGTCATCTGGACGCTCGTGACACGGTGCACGACACTGGTTGTTTATAAAAGAGATTGACATATAGGATATATATTTCCCTTTCGTTTGTCTTCTTTTCACTGATATTACATTTCATAACTCATAATAGTCAATGAACTGCACATTCGTACGAACTATTCAAAAGCTCTGTCATTGCCAATATATTGCCAATATTTTCTTGTGAAAATACTGTATCAAAGAGACAGCGGCCGATAACAACACATCCTACAAACCCCCCTGTAGTAATAATCATCAGTCAAATAAAAAACACATTACAGCTGTAAAGTTTGCATATGTGGGAGATATTATTGAAGTCTAGGCTGAGGGCTCTAGCTCTCCCTGAAATGCCATGGACATTGTCCAGTGCATAGCATGAAATGCAGAGATAGCTTTTAGGCATTTCTCTTTTAGCATCAGTTTAAGAGCTGCATCACTAGCTAAATTGCCAGAGAAAAAAACTGCTGGCAGAAAGACACTTGATCTCTGGCCACTTCACAGTATAAATAAAAAATCTATATTAGAACCCTGCATTTCTGCTTGGGAGAGGCATAGAGTAGGTCGGGTAAACACAACCTTGTGCCAGAAAAATATTTAGCAAATGTGTGGAGTGGGAACAGATGCAAAGTGGAAAGTGCAGAGTGGAAAATGTGTGCTATTTTAGCAGTTCTGTAACCACAATCATACTGAATTGCAACTACTTTTCAACAGGAGATATTTGCTGTGACTGCCTCACTGAGAAGGTCCTTGTTAAATCCTTGTTCAAAATTGCATAATTCCACAACTCAGCTAATCCCTGTACGTTTTCATCATCAGTGTGATTAGTAAACATTTCTGTAAATTGAAGCCAAATTTCTGTACAAACAGTCAATCAAAATAAGAATGTAGATAATTCCTTCCAGTAGCTGTCATTATAGTAGGAATGCATCATCACTGGATTTTTGAAATATTTTTAGCAAACTTTTGTTAAGTTCTAGTTGGGAATGTAGCATATTGTGCTATGTCGATAAAACACTACATGAATGGTGTTTTGAACCCACACCTACATAAAGGAAACAATGCACACTTACTTGGAAACAAAGACTTGGCTAAAGTCCAAACCAGCATCATATCTCAGGTTGTTCTTCATTTGAATCGTTGATTTGTAGGCTACAGTATTTTCTGTGCTTACATACAGTGCATTCGGAAAGTATTCAGACCCCTTGACTTTTTCAACATTTTGTTACATTACAGACTTTTTCTAAAAATGATTAAATAGTTGGTCTCCATCATCCATCTCCACAGAATACCCCATAATGACAAAGCAAAACCACGTTTAAAAAAAGTATTCAGACCCTTTACTCAGTACTTTGTTGAAGCACCTCTGGCAGTGATTACAGCCTTGAGTCCTTTTGGGTATGACGTTACACGCTTGCCACACCTGTATTTGGGGAGTTTCTCCCATTCTTTTCTGCAGATCCTCTCAAGCTCTGTAAGGGTGGATGGGGAGCGTTGCTGCACAGCTATTTTCAGATCTCTCCAGAGATGTTTGATCAGGTTCAAGTCCAGGCTCTGGCTGGGCCACACAAGGACATTCAGAGAATTGTCCTGAAGCCACTCCTGCATTGTCTTGGCTGTGTGCATTGTCCTGTTGGAAGGTGAACCTTCGCCCCCGTCTGAGGTCCTGAGTGCTCTCGGGCAGGTTTTAATCAAGGATCTCTCTGTACTTTGCTTCGTTCATTTTTTCCTTGATCCTGACTAGTCTGCCAGTTCCTGCCACTGAAAAACATCCCCGCAGAATGATGCTGCCACCACCAGGCTACGCTGTAAGGATGGTGCCAGGTTTCCGCCACACATATATTCCTCCACATCTACCATTCCAGTGTTTTACTTGCTATATTGTATTTGCTTTGCCACCATGGCCTTTTTTTGCCCTTATCTCACCTCATTTGCTCACATCGTATATAGACTTGTTTCTACTGTATTGTAGGTCACAATTGGAAATGAGAACTTGTTCTCAACTTGCCTACCTGGTTAAATAAAGGTGAAATAAATCAATAAAATAAATAAAATATGACGCTTGGCATTCAGGCCATAGAGTTCAATCTTGGTTTCCTTAGACCAGACAGTCTTATTTATCATTGTCTGAGAGTCTTTAACTGTGGAGCGACTTCCGTCTGTCCACTCTACCATAAAGGCCTGATTGGTGTAGTGCTGCACCGATGGTTGTCCTTCTGGAAAGTTCTCCCATCTCCACAGAGGAACTCTGGATCTCTTTCGGGTTCTTGGTCATCTCCCTGACCAAGGCCCTTTTCCCCCGATTGCTCAGTTTGGCCGGGCAGCCAGCTCTAGGAAGAGTTTTGGTGGTTCCAAACATCTTCCATTTAAGAATGATGGAGGACACTACGTACTTGGGGACCTTCAACGATGCAGACATTTTTTGATACCTTTCCCCATATCTGTGCCTCGACACAATCCTATCTCTGAGCTCTACGGACAATTCCTTCGACCTCATGACTTGGTTTTGTCTCTGATACGCATTGTCAACTGCTTTTTGGTCTTAATTTTAAGGTTAGGTTTAATGTTAGCAATGTGGTTAAGGTTAGGGTGAAGATATGGGTTATGTTTAAAATCATATTTTAAGAAGATAAATTATAGAACTATGCAGGGTTTAGACATAATTATGATTTTGTTGCTGTGGTATCTAGTGACGAGCATCATATCAAGCTAAAATCAAATTCCTGATCTTCAAATGCTATCATATGATAGCAACATGTGTAGAATTGCAGGAAATTAGCATTAGAATGGCAAAATTCTCTCTCAGCCTTATGGCAAAATTGGTAAAATAGCAGGAAATTGGCTTTAAAACTGAAACATTGTCTCTCAGAGTTATGGCAAAATGTTAACATGAGATGGGCATAAAGCAGCACATCTTTCTCTCTGACCCATAGCAAAATATGTAGAATTTCAGGAAATTAGCTTTCAAACTGCAACATTTTCTCTTAGCTTCATGACAAAATGTGTCGAATAGCATTATAAAACTGCATTTATTTTCCAACACAGTATGTGTTTGAATGCAGGCAGTTAGCTGTTTTCTCCCACAAAAAAAATGTTGGTGCCCCGGGGCCCCAAATGCGGTAGTCCGGCCCTGGTTGTGTGAGTCAGATAGTGTGTCACTTTGAATATTTCGCAAAATGGTTCAAAGAGGGTCAACACACAAAGAGCACAGGTGACCATGATAGCATGATTCCTTTTTGTTGTGGGTCAGTGGTCCACTGTGGTTCTGTATAACCCTGCTCACTGAGCTATGTTTACCACCCAACCTTTATAGATGCTTTAATGTTTATGCAGCATTTACCCCCCCCCCCCCCCCCCCGCCCCCCCACCCAACATAAATGATGGTGCTTTGAATAATTGTATGGTTTCAGTAGGAATATACATTTCAGTAGACACTCTTATCCAAGGTGGCTTACAAGAGCAATTAGGGTTTCGTGCCTTGCTCAAGGGCACATCAACAGATTTTTTTATCTGGTCAGCTCTGGGTTTCGAACGAGCAACCTTTCAGTTACTGGCCCAATACCCTTAAGCCGCTAGGTTACCTGCCACCCTACACTGATTACACGAACCATCGGGAAAGCCTTTTTAATACTGAGTTGCAACCATAGCCGTGGCAAGTAGGGGTGCTGCAGCACCCCCAGAAAAATCTAAATAAAAATAATAATATTTTGGGGAAATAATATTTAGTGCACTGGGCCTTTACTAGTCCCGTAGCGTGGGCTAAATAATAATTATGCAAAGTAATTGTAGCACCCCCAAACATGGGTTGATGTTCCATGTTAACTACAATGCTTCCCATATTTGTGTCAAGTTGGCTGGATGCCTTTTGGGTGGTGGACCATTCTTGATACACATGGGAAACTGTTGCGCGTGAAAAAACCCAGCAGTGTTGCAGTTCTTGACACAAACTACCAAAACCCCATTCAAGGGGACTTAAATATTTAGTTTTGCCAATTCACCCTCTGAATAGCACACATGCACAATCCATGTCTCACTTGTCTCAAGACATAAAAATCCTTCTTTAAGCTGTCTCTTCCCTTTCATCTACTGATGGAAGTGGATGTAGCAAGTGACATCAATAAGGGATCATAGCTTTTGCCTGGATTCAACTGATCAGTCTCTGTCATAGAAAGAGCAGGTGTTCTTAATGTTTTGTATACTGAGTGTAGATTTTTAGTTGGAGGTGGTTCATGAGTCTATGATTACTAGCGCAGAAAATGAATATGCAACATAGCCATATAAACAAGTAACTGTGGAATATTCCTGTCCGAGAAATAAAAAGCTTTGTGTGTGGCAGCTTGTGTGTGAGACATGAAAGCGGTCACAGAGAACTAATCATGTTAACCCACCCCAAGCTCTAACAGTGACCTCAAATGCACTTCACAACCAATAGGGAGGGATATGATGTGTTAGTGTTTAGATAGAACAATTATGTGTGAGAGAGGGAGCAAGAGAAAAAGCGACAAACAGAGAAGGAAGGATGGACAGAAGTCAGCGAGCAAAAGCCATGCTCCCAGGTCTCATGATAATCCTATGTTTTGGGTGATAACCAGGCAATGACATACATCGGCACGCAATAGCACACCGCAGGCCAATTTCTGAACCCCAGCGCCACTGCCTCTTACTGGGATTGCTTAGAAAGACCCTGCATCAACGGCACAGGGCACTAACCCAGCCAACTGTCATAATCTTTGCTCCAAAAACTCTTGCCTTCCATTAAATCCTTCCTTTCCCACTCATAACTAATCCCTCCCAGTCTCACTCCTGGCTGGAGAGGAACATGCAGAGGATAGAAGATCACCCTGAAGGATTCACTAGCCCCACACTCTTGATTAATCTAAACTGAACAAAAATATAAACTCAACATGTAAAGTGCTGGTCCCATGTTTCATGAGTTGAAATAAAACATCCCAATGTTCCATACGCACAAAAACAGGAGGAGTATTTCTGTCTGTAATAAAGCCCTTTGTGTGGAAAAAGTCATTCTGAATGACTGAGCCTGGCTCCCTCGTGTGTTAGCCTGGCTCCCAAGTGGGTGGACCTATGCCCTCCCAGGTCCACCTATGGCTGTGCCCCTGCCAGTCATGTGAAATCCAGAGATTAGGGCCTAATACATTTATTTCAATTGATTGATTATATTTTACATTATATTTTTGAATGGTATATATGGTCCCTACAGCAAACCAGCATCTCAATTTCAACTTATCTCTCTCTACCCCATGGCAGGTTGGCACACACACAATGTCTGTATCATATGACAAACTCACCAATTGTCTCTCACTCCCTCTGCCTTTCCATTTCACCTTCTCTCTATCTTTCCCTCCCTCCTAAACAGTAACTGTGCACACACACACACACACACACACACACACACACACACACACACACACACACACACACACACACACACACACACACACACACACACACACACACACACTTCCCTTCGTTAGTGTTGGCAGCATGGACGGGTCTCTTCCCAATCTCATGCCCCATGTTGTTAGATGAGAAAGGTCACATATTGTAGACTAGTGGGCAAATCACAAGTGAGCAAAAGAGCAAAGATCTTGTTTTAATGGCCGATACACTGTACAGATGAATTGGTGAGAGTCAGTCTGTACTGTTAGTGTCTGTATTTTCTCCTGAACTGTGATACAAAATATCAGCATTTTCATCTATCTCCATCAATCACTTTTTCTGAAATCCATTTCCCTTTTTTTGTGGCATATAGGCTGACTCTGCTTCCTCCAGTATTTGCCTTTGGACATTGATACAGCCCTCAGTGAAGTACACTATCCCCAAAATTATGTGACACCTGAAACCGGCCTTTTGACTGTGTGTCACAAGAATTCAATCATGTCTCTTTCTTTGTCTCCAGCTTCAGATTGATGGAAATGAATGATAAAAAAAGAGCCTCTGGCTACAAGCCCCAATATCCCCGGCCTGAGAATTAGGAACAGCCAGCAGAGTTGAGATACGGACAAGAATAAAAAAACACACCAACATCTTAACATGTTACCATGAACTGTCATTTGAAAAATGCAAGGAGAGTTGCACACTAGGAGCTCAGATGCAATAATTTAATAACCTAATATCCAAAGTTTCAACAGACAACCTGTCTTCATCAGGGTGTAATGACAAACACTGCAGGGTGACTAGTTTATATACTGTCAAAGGACGCACACAGGTGTCTGTAATTATGGCCGGGAGTGGCCTGATATCATTGGTTAATTCTCAGATATAAAAATAACATACCAAAAACATGAATGGATAGCATCATAGATACTAATTTGGCTACATAGGCCTACAAACATTTACAATGAATAGCAAAATCCCAATAATCACAAGAATGGCTTCAGATCAAAGGCTACATTGAGACCGAAGGGAGCAAGGGTCTTTAAATTAAAGATCTAGACAGCCTCTCGTTTTAACAATAAATTGTCGATTTCACCCCCTCTTAATACAACTCTGATAAGTGCCATAAGTGCCATTATCCAGACACTTGCAAGTAAGAGCACAAACAGCCACACTGAGGTCATCATAGACATCATAGACATGAACAACAACTTGTTTATATATAGTGTATCTATAGACGTCATCAGCACATTATTAAAGGCACTCAGATGTTCCTAGTAATTCAGCAAAGGAAATGGATGTGAAATTTAGAGGTTATAAAACAGTGTACTGCATGCCCTATGGCAGACTCTAGACTCACCCCATGCAGCCTTAGCCTCAGAGTGGGTGTTGAGAGTGGGGTGACAAACTTTTTTGCTATTTCTCTGTGAGCATCTCTCCTCACTGAGTTTGTCATAGTGCATCGCTCAGCTCTGAGGTCTGGCGTCATGGGACAGAAAGCACACTGCTCCCTCCGCACACAACAACACACTGACTACCCTGCTACTGCTCTGATCCCAACACACTGACTACCGTGCTACTTCTCTGATTCCAACAACACACTCTGACTACCCTGCCACTGCTACTGCAGCCTCAGCCTCCAATATCACTGCATTATCTGCGGCCTTTAAATAATTTATACGTGTGGTTGACAGGTGTCACTGTCGCAGTAACACCCCCCAATCTGCAGGCCACTTCTGTAGGTCAACCTGAAGTTCAACTATGTCACACACGTCAAACTAAAGGAGGTGGGAGATTAGTGGAGGAATTAAAGTATGTGTCACTTTTGTAATAATATAAAAGTTCAGTAGTTACTGCACTCCAAGTAGTTTCGTTCTTACCATTTCATGGTGACCAAAGCAGTACTTGAACAAAAAAAAAGATAACTTAAAATAAGTCTTAGTTGGTATTTGTGTACAGGAAGAAAAGGTAAAGGCCCAGTGTAGTTAAAAACTAGATTTTGCTTTGTGTAAGAGCTGTTGGTGAGTTTGAGTTTTGGCCTTCATTGGTGTCACGTTCGTCGTAAAGATCGTACCAAGGCGCAGCGTGAGTAGAGATCCACATAATTTTAATAAATCGAAACTCACTGAACAAAACAACAAACAACCAAACGAACCGTGAAGCTACTGATGTGCACTAAGCCAACTATACATAGACAATATCCCACAACACAAATGAGGAAAATCGCGACCTAAATATGATCCCCAAACAGAGACAACGATAAACAGCTGTCTCTGATTGGGAACCATATCAGGCCAACATAGACATACAAAAAACCCTAGACATACAAAACTAGAGTACCCACCCTAGTCACCTAACCAAAATAAATAGAAAAACAGAGATATCTAAGGTCAGGGCGTGACAATTGGTGACATCACCATGTGGTATAGCCCTGCATGGGCATACATTTTAAGCCCTAGTTACCCTACCCACGCCCGATTTCTTAGCTAGCCAGCTATTGTCGTTCTTTTAACGCAACGTAACGTAAATCAACACTGCTAGCTAGCCAGCTAGCCCCGAATAGCAGCACAGTAGCACAGTAGAAACCATTACACTCAACGGAACGACTTGATTAGTGTAGTGTCAACAACGCAGACACTGCCAGCTAGCCTACATAGTCAACAACGCAGCCTCTGCCAGCTAGCCTACTTCAGCAGTACTGTATCATTTTAATCATTTTAGTCAATAAGATTCTTGCTACGTAAGCTTAACTTTTTGAACACTCGAGACGTGTAGTCCCCTTGTCATTCCAATCTCCTTTGCATTAGCGTAGCCTCTTGTGTAGCCTGTCAACTATGTGTCTGTCTATCCCTGTTCTCTCCTCTCTGCACAGACCATACAAACGCTCCACACCGCGTGGCCGCGGCCACCCTAATCTGGTGGTCCCAGCGCGCACGACCCACGTGGAGTTCCAGGTCTCCGGTAGCCTCTGGAACTGCCGATCTGCGGCCAACAAGGCAGAGTTCATCTCAGCCTATGCCTCCTCCAGTCCCTCGACTTCTTGGCACTGACGGAAACATGGATCACCACAGACAACACTGCTACTCCTACTGCTCTCTCTTCGTCTGCCCACGTGTTCTCGCACACCCCGAGAGCTTCTGGTCAGCGGGGTGGTGGCACCGGGATCCTCATCTCTCCCAAGTGGTCATTCTCTCTTTCTCCCCTTACCCATCTGTCTATCGCCTCCTTTGAATTCCATGCTGTCACCGTTACCAGCCCTTTCAAGCTTAACATCCTTATCATTTATCGCCCTCCAGGTTCCTCGGAGAGTTCATCAATGAGCTTGATGCCTTGATAAGCTCCTTTCCTGAGGACGGCTCACCTCTCACAGTTCTGGGCGACTTTAACCTCCCCACGTCTACCTTTGACTCATTCCTCTCTGCCTCCTTCTTTCCACTCCTCTCCTCTTTGACCTCACCCTCTCACCTTCCCCCTACTCACAAGGCAGGAAATACGCTCGACCTAATCTTTACTAGATGCTGTTCTTCCACTAACCTCATTGCAACTCCCCTCCAAGTCTCCGACCACTACCTTGTATCCTTCTCCCTCTCGCTCTCATCCAACACTTCCCACACTGCCCCTACTCGGATGGTATCGCGCCGTCCCAACCTTCGCTCTCTCTCCCCCGCTACTCTCTCCTCTTCCATCCTATCATCTCTTCCCTCTGCTCAAACCTTCTCCAACCTATCTCCTGATTCTGCCTCCTCAACCCTCCTCTCCTCCCTTTCTGCATCCTTTGACTCTCTATGTCCCCTATCCTCCAGGCCGGCTCGGTCCTCCCTCCCGCTCCGTGGCTCAACGACTCATTGCGAGCTCACAGAACAGGGCTCCGGGCAGCCGAGCGGAAATGGAGGAAAACTCGCCTCCCTGCGGACCTGACATCCTTTCACTCCCTCCTCTCTACATTTTCCTCTTCTCTCTCTGCTGCTAAAGCATCTTTCTACCACTCTAAATTCCAAGCATCTGCCTCTAACCCTAGGAAGCTCTTTGCAACCTTCTCCTCCCTCCTGAATCCTCCTCCCCCTCCTCCCTTTCTGCAGATGACTTCGTCAACCATTTTGAAAAGAAGGTCGACGACATCCGATCCTCGTTTGCTAAGTCAAACGACACCGCTGGTTCTGCTCACACTGCCCTACCCTGTGCTCTGACCTCTTTCTCCCCCCTCTCTCCAGATGAAATCTCGCGTCTTGTGACGGCCGGCCGCCCAACAACCTGCCCGCTTGACCCTATCCCCTCCTCTCTTCTCCAGTCCATTTCCGGAGACCTACTCCCTTACCTCACCTCGCTCATCAACTCATCCCTGACCGCTGGCTACGTCCCTTCCGTCTTCAAGAGAGCGAGAGTTGCACCCCTTCTGAAAAAACCTACACTCGATCCCTCCAATGTCAACAACTACAGACCAGTATCCCTTCTTTCTTTTCTCTCCAAAACTCTTGAACGTGCCATCCTTGGCCAGCTCTCCCGCTATCTCTCTCAGAATGACCTTCTTGATCCAAATCAGTCAGGTTTCAAGACTAGTCATTCAACTGAGACTGCTCTTCTCTGTATCACGGAGGCGCTCCGCACTGCTAAAGCTAACTCTCTCTCCTCTGCTCTCATCCTTCTAGACCTATCGGCTGCCTTCGATACTGTGAACCATCAGATCCTCCTCTCCACCCTCTCCGAGTTGGGCATCTCCGGCGCGGCCCACGCTTGGATTGCGTCCTACCTGACAGGTCGCTCCTACCAGGTGGCGTGGCGAGAATCCGTCTCCACACCACGTGCTCTCACCACTGGTGTCCCCCAGGGCTCTGTTCTAGGCCCTCTCCTATTCTCGCTATACACCAAGTCACTTGGCTCTGTCATAACCTCACATGGTCTCTCTCTCACGGTTGACAACTCCATTGTGTCCTCCTCCCAGAGCGCTAAGAACCTTGGCGTGATCATGGACAACACCCTGTCGTTCTCAACTAACATCAAGGCGGTGGCCCGTTCCTGTAGGTTCATGCTCTACAACATCCGCAGAGTACGACCCTGCCTCACACAGGAAGCGGCGCAGGTCCTAATCCAGGCACTCGTCATCTCCCGTCTGGATTACTGCAACTCGCTGTTGGCTGGGCTCCCTGCCTGTGCCATTAAACCCCTACAACTCATCCAGAAGGCCGCAGCCCGTCTGGTGTTCAACCTTCCCAAGTTCTCTCACGTCACCCCGCTCCTCCGCTCTCTCCACTGGCTTCCAGTTGAAGCTCGCATGCGCTACAAGACCATGGTGCTTGCCTACGGAGCTGTGAGGGGAACGGCACCTCAGTACCTCCAGGCTCTGATCAGGCCCTACACCCAAACAAGGGCACTGCGTTCATCCACCTCTGGCCTGCTCGCCTCCCTACCACTGAGGAAGTACAGTTCCCGCTCAGCCCAGTCAAAACTGTTCGCTGCTCTGGCCCCCCAATGGTGGAACAAACTCCCTCACGACGCCAGGACAGCGGAGTCAATCACCACCTTCCGGAGACACCTGAAACCCCACCTCTTTAAGGAATACCTAGGATAGGATAAAGTAATCCCTCTCACCCCCCTTAAAAGATTTAGATGCACTACTGTTCCACTGGATGTCATAAGGTGAATGCACCAATTTGTAAGTCGCTCTGGATAAGAGCGTCTGCTAAATGACTTAAATGTAAATGTAAATGTAATTTCTTCTACCAAATTTAGGGCCTGAAAATCTGAAATAACTTCCTCTGTTAGTAAATCCATTAGCTGCTCCTCTGTCTCTCACTCACTCCTGCGCTCTGCATGCGCTCTGCTCATGGTGGCCTTAGGTCTGTGATTATACATAGCAATGGCCCAGCTTGGACTGCTCTGCTCAATGACGATATTTTAGAGAGCAGTTAGCTGTTAGCTACTCGTCACTCAAAACTCCAACAAAACTGAAGGTACATTATTATTTTCGGTGAAATAATCTCTCCTGTTATATATTTGATGAGATTCAAGCAGTTCTGACACACATTGGTGACCCGTCATTCAGGGCAGATGGGGCAGAGCCTGTTTAGCATGCTATTTTGTTATTAATATGTGTCACATATAATTTTGCAAACAATGTAAAAAAAAAAATATATATATATATATATATATAAAGATATATACATATTTTCCGCTGGGGCAGCCAAATCTACAGGGTTAGCTCGAAAAATCAATCCCCTTGGGTGCTGCCATAGATTTACATGAGAAGCCCCAAAATTGCCCTCGCTAGAAGCATGTGTTTCAGACATAAGGAAGTGGATGGCTGCAAACTTTCTACTTTTAAACTCGGACAAAACAGAGATGCTTGTTCTAGGTCCCAAGAAACAACGAGATCTTCTGTTGAATCTGACAATTATAATCTTAATGGTTGTATAGTCGTCTCAAATAAAACTGTGAAGGACCTCGGCGTTACTCTGGACCCCGATCTCTCTTTTGAAGAACATATCAAGACCATTTCAAGGACAGCTTTTTTCCATCTACGTAACATTGCAAAATTCAGAAACTTTCTGCCCAAAAATGATGCAGAAAAATTCATCCATGCTTTTGTCACTTCTAGGTTAGACTACTGCAATGCTCTACTTTCCGGCTACCCGGATAAAGCACAAAATAAACTTCAGTTAGTGTTAAATACGGCTGCTAGAATCCTGACTAGAACCAAAACATTTGATCATATTACTCCAGTGCTAGCCTCCCTACACTGGCTTCCTGTCAAGGCAAAGGCTGATTTCAAGGTTTTACTGCTAACCTACAAAGCATTACATGGGCTTGCTCCTACCTATCTCTCTGATTTGGTCCTGCCGTACATACCTACACGTACGCTACGGTCACAAGACGCAGGCCTCCTAATTGCCCCTAGAATTTCTAAGCAAACAGCTGGAGGCAGGGCTTTCTCCTATAGAGCACCATTTTTATGGAATGGTCTGCCTACCCATGTAAGAGACGCAAACTCGGACTCAACATTTAAGTCTTTACTGAAGACTCATCTCTTCAGTGGGTAATATGATTGAGTGTAGTCTGGCCCAGGAGTGGGAAGGTGAACGGAAAGGCTCTGGAGCAACGAACCACCCTTGCTGTCTCTGCCTGGCCGGTTCCTCTCTTTCCACTGGATTCTCTGCCTCTAACCCTATTACAGGAGCTGAGTCACTGGCTTACTGGGGCTCTTTCATACCGTCCCTAGGAGGGGTGCGTCACTTGAGTGGGCTGAGTCACTGATTTGATCTTCCTGTCTGGGTTGACGCCCCCCCCTTGGGTTGTGCCCTGGCGGAGATCTTTGTGGGCTATACTCGGCCTTGTCTCAGGATGGTAAGTTGGTGGTTGAAGATATCCCTCTAGTGGTGTGGGGGCTGTGCTTTGGCAAAGTGGGTGGGGTTATATCCTTCCTGTTTGGCCCTGTCCGGGGGTGTCCTCGGATGGGGCCACAGTGTCTCCTGACCCTCCTGTCTCAGCCTCCAGTCTTTATGCTTCAGTAGTTTATGTGTCGGGGGGCTAGGGTCAGTTTGTTATATCTGGAGTACTATTCGGTGTCCTGTGTGAATTTAAGTGTGCTCTCTCTAATTCTCTCTTTCTCTCTTTCATTCGCTCTCTCGGAGGACCTGAGCCCTAGGACCATGCCTCAGAACTACCTGACATGATGACTCCTTGCTGTCCCCAGTCCACCTGGCCATGCTGCTGCTCCAGTTTCAACTGTTCTGCCTTATTATTATTTGACCATGCTGGTCATTTATGCACATTTGAACATCTTGGCCATGTTCTGTTATAATCTCCACCCGGCACAGCCAGAAGAGGACTGGCCACCCCACATAGCCTGGTTCCTCTCTAGGTTTCTTCCTAGGTTTTGGCCTTTCTAGGGAGTTTTTCCTAGCCACCGTGCTTCTACACCTGCATTGCTTGCTGTTTGGGGTTTTAGGCTGGGTTTCTGTACAGCACTTTGACATATCAGCTGATGTACGAAGGGCTATATAAATACATTTGATTTGATTTAATTTGTTTCTCACCGCTATAGTGCAATTAATGTGTTCTTTAGTGTTGTGTAGTGGATTTGCTGGCATGCATCAACAACAACAAAAAAGTGTTGAGTTTGCCCCACTAAGATTTACATGCTAAAATCGCCACTGCTGACACTGTTATGGTTCAGCTTCAAAATGTAAATGACAATTTAGTGATACCCAAGCTCTGCCCGTACCCTAGTTATTGATGAAAAACAGGCCCTTCCTGGCCCTAACCTGATGTATAATGTCAGGGCCCGTGGGGCTCAGCTCGGATAGCAGAGCTCTACCGTGCGGTAAATTAGTCAAAGCTGCAATACAGTGTATGAAATGGTCAACCCAAACAAATTCAAATAGAAATGTTTCCAAAAAGATCATCAGGTCTGTCATTCTCATTAAAAGCAAGTCTAAGAACAGTATATCGGTTCTATGTGCGGTATTTCTTTGCTGCGGTATTTCTTTGCTTGCAGTCTTAAGTTTTGTTTAAGTGTCTTTTCCTTCTGATTTTGTACACCAGCTTCAAACATCTGAAAATATGATATTTGTGGTTATTGAAAAGTTATTTCACAGCTGTTTAGATGGGATATTGATTCTCTACATTATACATTGCTTGTTTTGCAGAGAGATTTCTGCATATTGCACCTTTAATGGTGTCACGCCCTGACCGTAGAGAGACGTTTTATTTCTCTATTTCGTTAGGTCAGGGTGTGATTTGGGGTGGGTATTCTATGCTGTTTGTTTCTATGTTTTGGCCGGGTACGGTTCCCAATCAGGGACAGCTGTCTATCATTGTCTCTGATTGGGAATCATACTTAGGCTGCCTTTTTTCCTTTTGGTAGTTGTGGGTAGTTGTCTTCGTTTGTGCATGTATAGCCTTATGGAGCTTCACATTCGTTTTTGTTGTATTATTGTTTTGTTGGTGACATTTTCAAATAAAGAAGAATGTACGCTTATAACGCTGCACCTTGGTCCATTCCATACGACGATCCTGACAGAACTTCCCACCACCAAAGGACCAAGCAGCGTGGAGAAAGGGACTCATGGACATGGGAGGAGATCCTGGACGGTAAGGGACCCTGGAGGCAGGCTGGAGAATATCGCCATCCAAACGAGGAGATAAAGGCAGCGAAGGAGGAGGAAAGTCATTGACGGAAGCCCGAGAAGCCACTCCAAGCACACAGTGTCTCCAGTGCGCGTGCACAGCCCGGTGCCCTCGGAGCCAGCTCTCCGCAAGTGCCACGCTAGAGTGGGCAGCCAGCCAGGGCAGATTGTGCCAGCTCAGCGCTCTTGGTCTCCGGTACGCCGTTTTGGCCCAGGGTATGCTGCACCGGCTCTGCGCACTCTGTCTCCGGTGTGCTGTGACAGTTCAGTACGTCCTGTGCCTGCGCTCCGCACGTGCCGGGCTAAAGTGGGCATTCGGCCATGAGGAGCGGTGCAAGTGTTAAGCACCAGATCTCCAGTGCTCTCCCACAGCCCGGTTCGACCTGTGCCTGCGCTCTGGAGGTGCCAGGCTAAAGTGGGCATTCAGCCTGGAAGAGTGGTGCCAAGGATAAGTACCAGATCTCCAGTGCTCCCCCACAGCCCAGT
Organism: Oncorhynchus nerka; assembly: GCF_034236695.1. Taxonomy (NCBI): domain Eukaryota; kingdom Metazoa; phylum Chordata; class Actinopteri; order Salmoniformes; family Salmonidae; genus Oncorhynchus; species Oncorhynchus nerka. Next base: position 41,690,175 of record NC_088420.1, on the reverse strand, counting down.
TCATCCTGTGCACGCTCCACGGGTCAATCCGGAGCCTTCAGCGACGGTCCCCAGTCTGGGGAATGCAGTTAGGGGCCCCAGTCCGGGGAATGCAGTGAGGGTCCCCAGTCCGGGGCCTGCAACAAGGGTCCCCAGTCCGGGGCATGCGGCGAGGGTCCCCAGTACGGAGTCAGCGACGAGGGTCCCCGCACCAGAGGTGCCACCAAAGTGGGGGGAGCCAGAAGTGGAACGGGGGCTACGTCCCGAGCCGGAGCCGCCACCGAGGGTAGATGCCCACCCGGACCCTCCCCTATAGGTTCAGGTTTGCGGCCGGGAGTCCGCACCTTTTGTTGGGGGTGGGGGGGTGGGGGAGGGTTACTGTCACGCCCTGGCCTTAGAGAGCCGGTTTATTTCTCTATTTGGTTAGGTCAGGGTGTGATTTGCGGTGGGCATTCTATGTTGTTTGTTTCTATGTTTTGGCCGGGTATGGTTCTCAATCAGGGAAAGTCGTCTATCGTTGTCTCTGATTGGGAATCATACTTAGGCAGCCTTTTTTCCTTTTGGTAGTTGTGGGTAGTTGTCTTCGTTTGTGAATGTATAGCCTTATGGAGCTTCACATTCGTTTTGTTGTATTATTGTTTTGTAGGCGACATTTGCAATTAAAGAAGAATGTACGCTCACAACGCTGCACCTTGGTCCATTCCATACGACGATCGTGACAAATAGACCAAAAGAAGCAGAGTTCCAAATCTCAGATAATTTTCAGTTTTCCCCTCCCCAACTAGACAGTCCTAGCGAAATTATTGCTTGAGAAATTGTCCTTTGCTAAGAAGCATTTTTTTATTACTGTATTGAAAACAATACAATCAAATCAAATTGTAATGGTCACATACACATGGTTAGCAGATGTCATTATGCTTGTGCTTCCAGCTCCGACAGTGCAGTAATATTTAACAAGTAATCTAACAATTCCACAACCACATAATACACACAAATTTAAGTCAAGGGATGGAATAAGACTATATACATATAAATATATGGATGAGGGATGACCGAGCGGCATAGGCAAGTTGCAATAGATGGTATAAAATACAGTATATACATATGAGATGAGTAATGCAAGATATGTAAACATTATTAAAGTGGCATTATTAAAGTGACTAGTGATCCATTAATTAAAGTGGCCAATGATTTCAAGTCTGTATGTAGGCAGCAGCCTCTCTGTGTTAGTGATGGCTGTTTAATGATCTGATGGACTTGAGATTTAAGCTCTTTTTCAGTCTCTCGGTCCCAGATTTGATGCACCTGTACTGACCTCGCCTTCTTGGTGGTAGTGAGGTGAACAGGCAGTGGCTCGGGTGGTTGTTGTCCTCGATGATAATTTTGGCCTTCTTGTGAAGGTGTGCTGTAGGTGTCCTGGAGGGCAGGTAGTTTTCCCCACGTTTTGCCCCACGGTGATCCGTTGTTCAGACCGCACCACCCTCTGGAGAGCCCTGCGGTTGTGGGCGGTGCAGTTGCCGTACCAGCTAGTGATACAGCCCGATAGGATGCTCTCAATTGTGCATCTGTAAAAGTTTGTGAAGGTTTTAGGTGACAGGCTAAATGTCTGTTGTGCCTGCTTCACCACACTGTCTGTGTGGGTGGACCATTTCAGTTTGTCCATTATGTGTACGCTGAGGAGCTTAAATCCTTCCATCTTCTCCACTGCTGTGATTGTTTTGTTGACAAAGGAGATGATCGTGGAAATAGCAGAGGGAGCACCCCCCTATCCACATCGATGTGGATAGGGGTGCTCCCTCTGCTATTTCCACGATCATCTCCTTTGTCAACAAAACAATCACAGTAAGGTACTTAATTGTTACGCAGCAATGATTTCCCCAGCAATGATTTGATATTGAGATAAAAACGGCTGCATTGGAGCGTTAAGATAAATAGAACACGGGAAGTGAAACAGTAGGCACACTCTTGAATATGATCCCTTATGAAACCCCCAGGAAAAACGAGTCAGGCATGCCCATTAGAGTTCATAGTCCTGCCAGCTTTGCTGTTTAAATCCTGTTCTATGCCCTTTCCGAGCTGTCATATTCCACCATGCTAATTACCTCAACAAACACAGGGTCTCCCAGCCACACAGGTTAGCCATTGTACTTGTTTATAGAGTTGGCCTAACCACATCCAGCATTTTCACTGGAGCTTTATGGGCTCAACAAAGCTAGAATATTAACTTTGAGAGGGGATGTATGACTCAGATTTACACAAGAGGATCAGGGGACAAACCAAGTGCCTTTGGCCTGATTTTCAAAATAATGATGATGATTCTCATATCACTCAGCTGCCACCACTAGGCCCTAGATGTAGGGACTGTTTTGCAGTGTAATACAGTACCCAGTCATTCTCTCTTTTCTTTTTTTCTCAGAAACAAAACTTGCTTTGCCATTTATTATAATAAAAACATTATTTACACATTTACTTTACACAACATGTGCCCATAGGCTGCAACTTTAAAAAAAATACATACAGAGAAATTATCATATTTATCACAAAGGATTGAGTGATAATTAAATTGGAGTATATAGAAAAGAAAAACAAACTCTCCTTCCCATTCGCCCCCAGCCCAACATGTCTCAATCCAACCCCCTGCATGGGAGAGAGTGGGGTGGATTGCCATCTAAGAACCAACATATATTTATTTAGCGCAGTGCCTCCTGCCAGTAGTAATCGTCTCTGATTGATTGAGAGATTCAAGGAGCTATTATTGTTAAGTAACATAGTAGTTGCAACACACTGAATATTTAAATTCATGCACTTTAAAATGAATTGTGTAACTTTGTCCCAGAAGCATTTAACTGCAGGGATCTCCCACATATGTAGATTTGTGCCTACCTGATTTAGGGGATACAGTGAGCCAATTTCCTCGTAACCAATTTCACTGGCTAAATCTATGATGTTAAAATATCTATTTACTCGGTTCCATCTGACTGCAAGTCTCATCAGCCCAGCCAAGAAACTTATAAACTTTATCTCCACTATAAAAAAACATCTTGACATTATCTCACATTTCTTTTAGACTAACGTTAGTTTTCAACAGCGAAGATTTGTATAAACTTTGCTGTCTGTCTCTCCGACATTTACAACATTGTCTCAAGATTCAAATGTGATCTTCAGCTGATCTATAGTAATGAACGTGTCGGGACTCGGGACGAGACAGACAGGCAGGCAGGCAGTGTTTCTCAGCCAGTTCGAAATCATGAATCAGCTGGCATCATTTTTATGGATATATACAAATAAATGTCAATTGAAAAAAGGTAAGAACGAAATGAAGTGCAGCTAGTTTGCAGTCTTTCCAGCTTCAGTTTGAACTGATTGTTTTAACTTTGTTGTTGGCTATCTTTTCTGAACAACAGTGTCCTGACTAGTGAACACATTTTCTATACCAGGCGAAATTACGCATCATTAACTAATTGTTATGTAGGTACTAAATAAATGTCACTAGAAAACAGCTTAAACAAATATAAATGCAGCTACTTTGCTGTTATTCTGGCCTTACTTCTCTCAGCCATGGGGGAAAAGAATCATGTCAATGCCTATTTTGGATGGGATGACATGCTAATTTTGTATCAAGACTGCCCAAATGTGCCTAATTAGTTTATTAAGCTTTCTGCCAATATCCGATATGTCTATGTCCTAGGAAACGTTCTTGTTACTTGCAACCTCATGCTACTCACATTAGCCTACGTTAGCTCAACCGTCCCGCAGGGGACCCACCAATCCTGAAGAAGTTTAAGGTATTAAACATTTTTATAATAATAAAGTAAAACAAAATAAGTAACCAATTCAGACATTTACAATTAATTTGACAAGGGTGAGTAATGAAAAACAAAACAAACAAACATGAAAACAAAAAAAGAAGATATGACAGACATGCAAGCCTAATGCCTAAACAGTCAACTAAGATAGATGTAGGATCCATATATTGTCCTTTGTTCATTAATTAGCATGGTGTCATCACAGTGTAAATGTAATGGACCATAGGCAATACAATTATAACAAGTTCATTGCTCAGCAATAATAGTATGATTGTTCTTGTACCCAAACATGAGGGGTGTCCTTGTTGTCTTATGCTGAGGATAGCATCATAGCCATAGGCTGGACTGCATTTTTTTATTTTATTTTTTTATTTCACCTTTATTTAACCCGGTAGGCTTGTTGAGAACAAGTTCTCATTTGCAACTGCGACCTGGCCAAGATAAAGCATAGCAGTGTGAACAGACAACACAGAGTTACACATGGAATAAACAATTAACAAGTCAATAACACAGTAGAAAAAAATGGGCAGTCTATATACAATGTGTGCAAAAGGCATGAGGAGGTAGGCGAATAATACAATTTTGCAGATTAACACTGGGGTGATAAATGATCAGATGGTCATGTACAGGTAGAGATATTGGTGTGCAAAAGAGCAGAAAAGTAAATAAATAAATAAAAAAAAACAGCAGAAAAACAGTATGGGAATGAGGTAGGTGAAAATGGGTGGACTATTTACCAATAGACTATGTACAGCTGCAGCGATCGGTTAGCTGCTCAGATAGCTGATGTTTGAAGTTGGTGAGGGAGATAAAAGTCTCCAACTTCAGCTATTTTTGCAGTTCGTTCCAGTCACAGGCAGCAGAGTACTGGAACGAAAGGCGGCCAAATGAGGTGTTGGCTTTAGGGATGATCAGTGAGATACACCTGCTGGAGCGTGTGCTACGGATGGGTGTTGCCATCGTGACCAGTGAACTGAGATAAGGCGGAGCTTTACCTAGCATGGACTTGTAGATGACCTGGAGCCAATGGGTCTGGCGACGAATATGTAGCAAGGGCCAGCCGACTAGAGCATACAAGTCGCAGTGGTGGGTGGTATAAGGTGCTTTGGTGACAAAACGGATGGCACTATGATAGACTGCATCCAGTTTGCTGAGTAGAGTGTTGGAAGCCATTTTGTAGATGACATCGCCGAAATCGAGGATCGGTAGGATAGTCAGTTTTACTAGGGTAAGCTTGGCGGCGTGAGTGAAGGAGGCTTTGTTGCGGAATAGAAAGCCGACTCTTGATTTGATTTTCGATTGGAGATGTTTGATGTGAGTCTGGAAGGAGAGTTTGCAGTCTAGCCAGACACCTAGGTACTTATAGATGTCCACATATTCAAGGTCGGAACCATCCAGGGTGGTGATGCTAGTCGGGCATGCGGGTGCAGGCAGCGATCGGTTGAAAAGCATGCATTTGGTTTTACTCGCGTTTAAGAGCAGTTGGAGGCCACGGAAGGAGTGCTGTATGGCATTGAAGCTCGTTTGGAGGTTAGATAGCACAGTGTCCAATGACGGGCCGAAAGTATATAGAATGGTGTCGTCTGCGTAGAGGTGGATCAGGGAATCGCCCGCAGCAAGAGCAACATCATTGATATATACAGAGAAAAGAGTCGGCCCGAGAATTGAACCCTGTGGCACCCCCATAGAGACTGCCAGAGGACCGGACAGCATGCCCTCCGATTTGACACACTGAACTCTGTCTGCAAAGTAATTGGTGAACCAGGCAAGGCAGTCATCCGAGAAACCGAGGCTATTGATGAAGACGGCTGCACAGTACTGTTTTTTATCGATGGCGGTAATGATGTCGTTTAGTACCTTGAGCGTGGCTGAGGTGCACCCGTGACCGGCTCGGAAACCAGATTGCACAGCGGAGAAGGTACGGTGGGATTCGAGATGGTCAGTGACCTGTTTGTTGACTTGGCTTTCGAAGACCTTAGATAGGCAGGGCAGGATGGATATAGGTCTATAGCAGTTTGGGTCCAGGGTGTCTCCCCCTTTGAAGAGGGGGATGACTGCGGCAGCTTTCCAATCCTTGGGGATCTCAGACGATATGAAAGAGAGGTTGAACAGGCTGGTAATAGGGGTTGCGACAATGGCGGCAGATAGTTTCAGAAATAGAGGGTCCAGATTGTCAAGCCCAGCTGATTTGTACGGGTCTAGGTTTTGCAGCTCTTTCAGAACATCTGCTATCTGGATTTGGGTAAAGGAGAACCTGGAGAGGCTTGGGCGAGGAGCTGCGGGGGCGGAGCTGTTGGCCGAGGTTGGAGTAGCCAGGCGGAAGGCATGGCCAGCCGTTGGGAAGTGCTTATTGAAGCTTTCGATAATCGTGGATTTATCGGTGGAGACCGTGTTACCTAGCCTCAGTGCAGTGGGCAGCTGGGAGGAGGTGCTCTTGTTCTCCATGGACTTCACAGTGTCCCAGAACTTTTTGGAGTTGGAGCTACAGGATGCAAACTTCTGCCTGAAGAAGCTGGCCTTAGCTTTCCTGACTGACTGCGTGTATTGGTTCCTGACTTCCCTGAACAGTTGCATATCACGGGGCTATTCGATGCTATTGCAGTCCGCCACAGGATGTTTTTGTGCTGGTCGAGGGCAGTCAGGTCTGGAGTGAACCAAGGGCTGTATCTGTTCTTGGTTCTGCATTTTTGAACGGAGCATGCTTATCTAAAATGGTGAGGAAGTTACTTTTAAAGAATGACCAGGCATCCTCAACTGACGGGATGAGGTCAATGTCCTTCCAGGATACCCGGGCCAGGTCGATTAGAAAGGCCTGCTCACAGAAGTGTTTTAGGGAGCGTTTGACAGTGATGAGGGGTGGTCGTTTGACTGCGGCTCCGTGGCGGATACAGGCAATGAGGCAGTGATCGCTGAGATCCTGGTTGAAGACAGCGGAGGTGTATTTGGAGGGCCAGTTGGTCAGGATGACGTCTATGAGGGTGCCCTTGTTTACAGAGTTAGGGTTGTACCTGGTGGGTTCCTTGATGATTTGAGTGAGATTGAGGGCATCTAGCTTACATTGTAGGACTGCCGGGGTGTTAAGCATATCCCAGTTTAGGTCACCTAACAGAACAAACTCTGAAGCTAGATGGGGGCGATCAATTCACAAATGGTGTCCAGGGCACAGCTGGGAGCTGAGGGTGGCCGGTAGCAGGCGGCAACAGTGAGAGACTTATTTCTGGAGAGGGTAATTTTCAAAATTAATAGTTCGAACTGTTTGGGTATGGACCTGGAAAGTATGACATTACTTTGCAGGCTATCTCTGCAGTAGACTGCAACTCCGCCCCCTTTGGTAGTTCTATCTTGACGGAAGATGTTATAGTTGGGTATGGAAATCTCTGAATTTTGGTGGCCTTCCTGAGCCAGGATTCAGACACGGCAAGGACATCAGGGTTAGCAGAGTGTGTTAAAGCAGTGAGTAAAACAAACTTAGGGAGGAGGCTTCTGATGTTGACATGCATAAAACCAAGGCTTTTTCGATCACAGAAGTCAACAAATGAGGGTACCTGGGGACATGCAGGGCCTGGGTTTACCTCCACATCACCCGCGGAACAGAGAAGGAGTAGTATGAGGGTGCGGCTAAAGGCTATCAAAACTGGTCGCCTAGAGCGTTGGGGGCAGAGGGTAAGAGGAGCAGGTTTCTGGGCATGGTAGAATATATTCAGGGCATAATGCGCAGACAGGGGTATGGTGGGGTGCGGGTACAGCGGAGGTAAGCCCAGGCACTGGGTGATGATGAGACAGGTTGCACCTCTGGACATGCTGGTTGTAATGGGTGAGGTCACCGCATGTGTGGGAGGTGGGACAAAGGAGGTAACAGGGGTATGCAGAGTGGGTCTAGGGGCTCCATTGTGAACTAAAACAATTATAACTAACCTGAACAACAGTATACAAGGCATATTGACATCTGAGAGAGACATACAGCGAGGCATACAGTAATCACAGGTGTTGAATTTGGAAAGCTAGCTAAAAACAGTAGGCGGGGCTAATCCGCTAGCACAACAAACAGCAGGTAAAATGGCGTTGACTAGGCAACGGGGCCGACAGGTAAGACAAACAAGCAGAAAGGAGTACCGTGAATAATGGACAGTCCAGCGTGCGTCAGCTATGTAGCCAAGAGATCAGTGTCCAGGGGGGCAGCGGTGGATGGGCAGGGGGGCTGGGCTGGCGAGTGTTATCCAGGTTTTTTTTTTTTTTTTGAATTTTTTTTTTTTTAAACTAACAATGACTAACTAGCTTGTAGCTAGTTAGCTGGTTAGCGTCTGGAGGTTCTTGAGTGTGTCATAAAAATAAAAGTAAAAGTAATAGCGATTCCGTATCACATTGGGTGAGGCAGGTTTCCGGAAGGTATAAACAAATTAAAAATCAAAAAGAGATAGAAAGTAAATGGGGTCAGAGAGTGATTGGGACGCGGTGGTTCAGACGGTTAGCAGGCCTGTGCTAACAAGCTAACAGTTCGTAGGCCCGAGCTAGACAAGGTAGCAGTTAGCGGACCGGAGCTTGACAAGCCGTTAGCAGGCCGAATTAGCAAGCAGGGAGATAGCGAGGGCTAGAGAGTTAACCTTTGGGGGACGTCGCGATGGGGGGGGAGTCTGTTTATTCCTCTTCATGCGGTGAGCTGGAGATACAGCGATTCAGAAAGCTCGCGGGCCTTGGCCAGCAGATGGATCTTTGGCGATGTCGCAGCGGAAAAGCCTGTTGGAACCCCCTCGGACGATTATGTCGGCGGACCAGTCGTGATGGATCGGCGGGGCTCCGTGTCGGCAGTAGAGGGTCAGTAGAGGGTCCAGGCCAATTGGCAAATTAGGTATCTTTGGACCTCTTCGGCTAGTCGGGAGATGGGCTTAGCTCGAGGCTAGCTCCAGGCTAACTGGTGCTTGCTCTGGGACAGAGACGTTAGCCAGGAGTAGCCACTCGGATTGCAGCTAGCTATTTACGATGATCCGGCTAGCTTCTGATGAGGGTTCCGATTCTAAAGTATAGAAAAAGCAGATCCGTACCACATTGGGTGATGCGGGTTGCAGGAGAGTATATTCAGCCTGTAGTTGGAAAGTGAGATTAAAATATGTACGAAATATATACAGAAAAAAACGAGGAAAAACTACATTTACACTATACAGGACGGGACAAGACAAAACACACGTCCGACTGCTACGCCATCTTGGAGAGATAATGATTGTGCATGGATAGAATACCTGAATAATGAGCCAGTCATAGGGTTCAATTTGTCGGCTTGTCCCCTTTTGTGTTGACTTTGATGTGCTTCTCGAAGAACACTTGAGCTTCCTTTGCAGTGGAAAAAGTTTGTGTTGTGTGCTGGAAAGTCAAGATGAGTTTTGCAGTGTGTATGAAGCTGTATCTCAGATTTAGCTAGCGTAGCATAAATCTAACCTCGTTGTAGGGTTCCCTCTATTTTAGCAATTCGTCACTCAGGTCTGGGTAGATACTCATCCTATTCCCTGCATAGGTCAGACCCCTGGATTCAGCTGCAAGACAAACAATTTGCTGCTTGACATGAAAGCTGTGGATCCGTACAATCATACAGTGAGAGCCGTTGCGGAGTTGACCGGTGCTGTGCGCATTGTTAATCAGTGGCATAGGACCCAGGATCTCCTGCACGAACAGTTCATAGATAATATTGCTTATGAAGGAAGTTGGTTTGCCTGCTTCCACATCATGTCCTGTGACCCGCATATTGATTTTACAGGAATTATTTTCTAATGATTCCGTTTTGTCTTGTAGGATTTTGATTATCACTTGCAATTTAGCCTGCGCTGTTTCCAGATCATAGAGTTGCACCTCTGTCACATTGGATGTCTTCTCAAGACTTTAACAGTGAGCACTGCCAATGATTCAGTGATTCAATTGTAAGTCAAATGCTGAGGTAATCTACTCATTAAAACCTCTTGCTCCTACCCGACACGCAGGCGTCCCATCTAGACATCTGGAAATGCAAATGCGCTACGCTAAATGCTAATAGCACTCGTTAAAACTCAAACGTTCATTAAAATACACATGCAGGGTACTGAATTAAAGCTACACTCGTTGTGAATCCAGGCAACAAGTCAGATTTTTAAAATGCTTTTCGGCGAAAGCATGAGAAGCTATTATCTGATAGCATGTAACACCCCAAAAGACCCGCAGGGGACGTAAACAAAATAATTAGCATAGTCGGCGCTACACAAAACGCAGAAATAAAATATAAAACATTCATTACCTTTGACCATCTTCTTTGTTGGCACTCCTAGATGTCCCATAAACATCACTATTGGGTCTTTTTTTCGATTAAATCGGTCGATATATAGCCTAGATATCGATCTATGAAGACTGTGTGATCAAGGAAAAAAATTGCGTTTTATAACGTAACGTCATTTTTTTAAATTAAAAAAGTCGACGATAAACTTTCACAAAACACTTCGAAATACTTTTGTAATGCAACTTTAGGTATTAGTAAACGTTAATAAGCGATCAAATTGATCACGAGGCGATGTATATTCTATAGCTGTACGTCTGGAAATAATGTCCGGGTAAATCTCAACCAAAATATCCGGTCGGAGACCGGAAGAAAGGCGCTGCCTCGTGTCCGTTTGACCAAGAAACAAATCGTAGGCAAATGACAAGACTGTTGACATCGTGTGGAAGGTATTGCAACCTCGGCCCCATTTAATGTGGTTCACGTTTAACAATGGGTTCTAGTGGCGCATGGATATATTTTTCCATTTTCAGTGATCAGATTTTCCTGCACTTTTCGATGAAACGCACGTTCTGTTATAGTCACAGCCGTGATTTAACCAGATTTATAAACATCTGAGTGTTTTCTATCCACACATACTAATCATATCCTGGCATGAGTAGCAGGGCGCTGAAATGTTGCGCTATTTTTAACAGAATGTTCGAAAAAGTAGCGGGTAGGAGTAACAGGTTAACAATCTCTCGTATAGTAGAGGCTAACTCTCTCTCTGTTGTCTGCTGTTGAGAGCCACCATGTTCCCACAGTTGAATTGTGTACGGAAAATGATAGTCTAAGCCCTGTCTAAGTTGGGGGAGAGGGGGTTCAATTTAGCTATATAGAATTGTTTTAAGGTCATACCAAGGATCATTTTGCTATTTGCTTTAGAATTTTAAGACCCCTTAAAGTATATAAAAATTGTAACGCCATTCAGAGGTGGAAGAAGGATCGGACCAAAGTGCAGCGTGGTAAGTGTTCGTGATGATTTATTCAAAACGAACTGAACACTGAAATACAAAACAATAAACGATGTGAAAAAAACGAAAAACTAAACAGTACCTTGTGGCTCAAAGACTCACACGGAAACAAACACCCACAAACCAAAAGTGAAACCCAGGCTACCTAAATATGATTCTCAATCAGAGACAACTAACGACACCTGCCTCTGATTGAGAAAAATACTAGGACGAACACAAAAACCATCATAGAAAAACAAACATAGACTGCCCACCCCAACTCACGCCCTGACCATACTAAAAGAAAGAATTAAATAACAGAACTATGGTCAGATTGTGACAAATATAGCCATACTGCTATTAGCCAATACAAATGCATTGCATAACAGATTCCCTACATGGAACAACAGATAGTCCCCCCAAAACATCTGTTCTGAGTTGTCTGCCCTATATCTGAGAGATATAAGAAAGATCAGGGAAGAAAATGCTAAATATTTTTGTTACTAAACAGACTTGATATACACTTCCGTTCATATTTTCAACTGGTACCGGGGGACCTTCAGACAAGTCTTGTGAGGTCCTAGAGGACCTTCTGCAACAGACAGAAGTTAACAGATTGGCTGTTTCGTCTTCAGATGAATCCCAAGATGCTTGTGGGTGTCGTGTTCATTAGAGTCTTTCCATAGAGCGGTCATAGTTTGTAGAAGAATGATTTTCAGGATGTCTCATGGTCTGACAAACACCTCTCTAGCTCTGTCACCTGTCACTGCAGATGCGGAAGTGTGACATAGGCAGATGCCGGAGATTGAGATGCATCTAAAGAAAAAAAACGGATATCTAATAAGATGTTAGGATAGGATAAAGTAATCCTTCTCACCCCCCCCCCCCTTAAAAGATTTAGATGCACTATTGTAAAGTGGCTGTTCCACTGGATGTCATAAGGTGAACGCACCAATTTGTAAGTCGCTCTGGATAAGAGCGTCTGCTAAATGACTTAAATGTAAATGTAAATGTAAATGTTATTATTGACAAGATTTAGGAAACAAGTCAGTTAATTCATAGTCATTTGCAAAAGAAAGCCATGAAAAGGCCACACATTTCAATGGTATCTGACAAAATTTGGCTATTGCCTCTTGTCTATTCTGAAATAACCCTCATATCCATGAATTATACCTTATATTGGAATGTGTAGGAAATAAACAATGACATCTAGAAAAGGACATGAAGTAAATGTAAATTCCTGAAGTAAGTGTGTGTGCTTGCTAGTCTTGAAGTATGTATGGTTGTGAAATACATTAGTAGTAGTGGTGGTGATGACAGTAATAATGGTAGTATTATTAATAGTAGTGATAGGGTTTTTATAGGCTATGGGTTGCAGTGACCTATTTTCTCATAATGATTTAGTTTGAACACTGAAAGTTTTGTGGCAGTTATTTCAGTTTAGAATGTTGCATTCCACCATTGAAATGAATGAGGATACACCAAGCATTATAATTCATGAAGTATGAATAAACTAAGTTGAGTTAGTATGTACATGACAATAATAATTTGATGTTTATAGCTTTACAGGTTCAAGAACAGTGGCAAATCCCCAAAGTGTCCCTTTGTAGCCTATGGAGCGTTTATGAACATTTTAAATGTGTTTAATTCAAAAGGTGTCAAAAAGCTGCATACAAACAACGTATCCTAGACCGATATAAGTGCACAAAGCGAAACCCAAATGCAGACACAGGAGGCAGATGGTTGAGCTCCGATACGAGGACCTGGAATGTACCGCACCGGGCTATGTACACCTCATTTGGCCGCCTTTCGTTCCAGTTCTCTGCTGCCTGTGACTGGAACGAATTGCAAAAATCGCTAAAGTTGGAGACTTTTATCTCCCTCACCAACTTCAAACATCTGCTATCTGAGCAGCTAACCGATCGCTGCAGCTGTACATAGTCTATCAGTAAATAGCCCACCCATTTTACCTACCTCATCCCCATACTGTTTTTATTTATTTACTTTTCTGCTCTTTTGCACACCAATATCTCTACCTGTACATGACCATCTGATCATTTATCACTCCAGTGTTAATCTTCAAAATTGTAATTATTCGCCTACCTCCTCATGCCTTTTGCACACAATGTATATAGACTCCCCCTTTTTTTCCTACTGTGTTATTGACTTGTTAATTGTTTACTCCATGTGTAACTCTGTGTTGTCTGTTCACACTGCTATGCTTTATCTTGGCCAGGTCGCAGTTGCAAATGAGAACTTGTTCTCAACTAGCCTACCTGGTTTAAATAAAGGTGAAAAAAAATAAAATTATAACAAAAGGGGAAGGCAAAAGGCAGGTTGGGGACAGGGAAGAGTTCAGAAACCAGGTCAGAGTCCAAACCGTACCAGGCGAAAGGCGGGCTTGAGGTCAGGACAGGCAGGGGTTCAGTGATCAGGTCAGAGTCCAAACAGTAAAAGGGGATAGGCAGGCTCGAGGTCAGAACAGGCAGAGTGGTCAAGCAGGTGGGTTAGGCATCAGGACAGACAAAGGTCAAAACCAGCAGGGCTAGGAAAAAACAGAGACTGGGAAAAATAGGATCTAAGAAAAACGCTGGTTGACTTGGCAAAACAGGACGAACTGGCACAGAGAGACAGGAAACACAGGGATCAATACACTGGGGATAGTAAGCTACACCAGGAGGGGGGTGGAGACAAGGACCGGTGAAACAGATCAGGGCGTGACAACCGGTTTACCTGTTTTAAAGTTTGAATGGCATTTCTAACTTTAGTAAATTGAAAACAACAGTAGTTAAGATGGAAATGTTTATAATTCAAGTCTATAGCCATTGAAATGCATTATGATTAATGCAAATATGGCTGTAGTGTGAAAGTATAAGTAGTATCATAAAAGTGTATTCATTCAACAGTACCAGTGCCAATCTGCATTTATAAAAGTTATTTTGGTGTTGGGTAGCTTTTAAGGTTTTGGTGCTACAGGTGGCTCAGGAAAGCAACTAAGAAATATGAATAATTTCTGGAGTTGTTCTTGTTTTCAGCAAGTAAATCTAATGAGCAAGTCACACTACACTATATATAATGTTTTCAGAATGTATTCACATCCCTTAACTTTTTCCACATTTTGACGTGTTACAAAGTGGGATTAAAACTTAATTAATTCAACATTTCTGTCAACGATCGACACAAAATATTGTGTAATGTCAAAGTTGAAGATTAGTTTTGTACTAATGGAAAATAAAACACTATTACATTGCGATTAGATCAGTATTCAACCCCCTGAGCCAATACATGTTAGAATGAACTTTCACAGCGATTACAGCGGTGAGTGTTTCTGGGTAAGTCTCTAAGAGCTTTGCACCCCTGGATTGTACAAGATCTGCCAGTTATTCTTTAAAATAATGTGTCAAGCTCTGTCAAGTTGGTTGTTGATCATTGGTAGACAGCCATTTTACAGTCTTGCCCTATATTTTCAAGCCGATTTAACTCAAAACTGTAACTAGGACACTCAGGACCACTCAATTCCAGTCTATATTTGACATTATGTTTTGAGTTATTGTCCTGCTGAAAGGTGAACTGAACCAGGTTTTCCTCTAGTAATTTGCTTGTGCTTAGCTCAAATCCATTTATTTTTCCCTTAGAGACTCCCTAGTCCTTGCCGATGATGGATCCACCACCATTCATGAAAATATAAAGCGTTGTACTCAGTGATATGTTTTGTTGGATTTACCCCAAACATTAAAAGTTAATTTCTTTGCCACATTCTATGCAGTATTACTTTAGAGCCTTATTGCAAACAGGATGCATGTTTTGGAATATTTTCTATTCTGTACAGGCGTCTTTTTTTCACTTTGTCAATTAGATTAGTAACTACAATGTTGTTGATCCATCCTTAGTTATCTCCTATCACAGCCATTAAACTATGAAACTGTTTTAAAATCACCATTGGCCTCATGGTGAAATCCCTGAGCGATGTCCATACTCTCTGGCAACTGTTTTAGGAAGGGCACCTGTATCTTTTTCGTGACTGGATGTATTGATACACTATCCAAAGTGTAAAAATAATAACTGCACCATGGTCAAAGAGATGTTCATTGTTTACTTTTGTTGACCCATCTACCAATAGGTACCCTTCTTTGTGAACTGTAGGAAAACCTCCTTGTTCTTTATGGTTGAATCTGTGCTTGAAATTCACTGCTCGACTTAAGGATACAGATAATTGCATGTGTGGGGTCCAGAGATGAGGTAGTCATTTAAAAATCATGTTAAACACAATTATTGCACACAGATCGCAACTTATTATGTGTATATTTTTACTCTTGAAATTATTTCGGCTTGCCATAACAAAAGGGTTGAGTACTTACTAACTCAAGGCACTTCAGCTATTAATTTTTTATTCATTTGTAAACATTTCTAAAAACACAATTCCACTTTGACATTACGGAGTATTGTGTGTAGATCAGTGACCCAAAATCTCAATGTACAACATTTTAAATTCAGGCTGTAACAACAAAATATGGAAATGTCATGTGGTGTGAATACTTTTTGTAGGCACTGTAGATACTCAGCAAATATTCATTATCACTTTTATTAAAAACATCAACATAAACATTCAAATGAATCACAGTGTAAAGAATGGGCTTTTCACTGGTGGGACGTTGATTGCTGATGGTGATTTTAACCACAGTCAGTTGTTCTATTTCTGCCTCTTTTCCCAGTTATAGAGCTGGAGGAACAAATGTGACCAGAGTTGCGTGAAAGAGCTGCACTGGGGCGCACTGACAATCTCCTAGGCTGATAGTGGAGGGTGAGTCAGAGCAAGGCCTGCAATATACACACGTATGCACACAGACAAGAGTATACACATACACACAAACACACTTACAAAAAACACAATACACTTGCTGCAGTCTTTTAAGCTGATAGCCCTTCCATCCATCCAGTTTGTATGATGCGACCATACAGGGGTTGAATACTAATAGTTTCACAAATTGTCCCCTTACACTGTAGCTCTAGCCTTGTGGCCTTGCCCCAGCCTCAGCCAGCATTTAATGTGACGATCAGGCTGTGCACATCTGCATATGTTCCACAAAGAATTTGATTGATTCATGAAATATTCAACGTGAATATCATGTATGAAATGCAGGAAATCTGGTTTATTCGGGCGAAACATTCAGTGAAATAATTTATGTTATGTACACTACCGTTCAAAAGTTTGGGGTCACATAGAATTGTCATTGTTTTGAAAGAAAAGCACATGAAGGATATTCCATGCGAGAAACTACCAAGAAACTGAAGATCTCGTACAACACTGTACTACTCCCTTCACAGAACAGTGCATACTGGCCCTAACTAGAATCAAAAGAGGAGTGGGAGGTCCCAGTGCACAACTGAGCAAGAGAACAAGTACGTTAGTGTGTCTAGTTTGAGAAACAGACGCCTCACAAGTCCCCAACTGGCAGCTTCATTAAATTGTACCCGTAAAACACCAGTCTAAATGTCAACAGTGAAGAAGCAACTCCGGGATGCTGGCCTTCTAGGCAGAGTAGCAAAGAAAAAGCCATATCTCAGACTGGCCAATAAAAATAAAAGACTAAGATGGGCTAAAGAACACAGACACTGGACATAGGAAGATTGGAAAAAAGTCTTATGGACTGACAAATCTAAGTTTGAGGTGTTCCGATCACAAAGAATAACATTCGTGAGATTCAGAAAAAATGAAAAGATGCGGGAGGAGTGCTTGACGCCATCTGTCAAGCATGGTGGAGTCAATGTGATGGTCTGAAGGTGCTTTGGTGGTGGTAAAGTGGGAGATTTGTACAGGGTAAAAGGGATCTTGAAGAAGGAAGGCTATCACTCCATTTCGCAATGCCATGCCATACCCTGTGGACAGCGCTTAATTGGAGCTAATTTCCTCCTACAATAGCACAATGACCCAAAGCACAGCTCCTAACTATGCAAGAACTATTTAGGAAAGAAGCAGTCAGCTGATAATCTGTCTATAATGGAGTGGCCAGCACAGTCACCGTACATCCTGAAAATTTCAAGAACTGAAAGTTTCTTCAAGTGCAGTCACAAAAGCCATCAAGCGCAATGATGAAGCTGGCTCTCATGAGGACTGCCACAGGAAAGGAAGACCCAGAGTTACCTCTGCTGCAGAGAATAAATTCATTAGAGTTACCAGCCCAAATAAATGCTTCACTGAGTTCAAGTAACAGACACATCTCAACATCAACTGTTCAGAGGAGACTGCGTGAATCAGGCCATCATGGTTGAATTGCTGCAAAAATACTCCTACTAAAGGCCCCCAGAAGAAAATACTTCATTGGGCCAAGAAACACGAGCACTGGACATTAGACTGGTGGAAATATGTCCTTTGGTTTGATGAGTCCAAATTTGAGATTTTTGGTTCCAACGGACGTGTCTTTGTGAGACGCAGAGTAGGTGAACGGATGATCTCCGCAAGTGTGGTTCCCACCGTGAAGCATGGAGGAGGAGGTGTATTGGTGTGGGGGTGCTTTGCTGGTGACACTGTCGGTGATGTATTTACAATTCAAAACACACTTAACCAGCATAGCTACCACAGCATTCTGCAGCGATACGCCATCCCATCTCGTTTGCTTAGTGGTGCTATCATTTGTTTTTTAACAGGACAATGACCCAGCCCACCTCCAGGCTCTGTATGGGCTATTTAACCAAGAAGAAGATTGATGGAGTGCTGCATCAGATGACTTGGCCTCCACAATCACCAAATCTGAACCCAATTGAGATGGTTAGGGATGAGTAGGACCACAAAGTAAAGGAAAAGCAGCTAATAAGTGCTCAACATAAGAGGGAACTCATTTATGACTGTTGGAAAGCATTCCATGTCACGTCTGCTCCCGCTCTCCACCCCTCCGGGCGCTTGAGGGCGCCAGGCTGCCCTGCATCACGCACTCCTATCATTCATTACACATTCCTGCCTTCCCTCGTCACGCGCATCAGCAATATTTGACTCACCTGGACTCACTAATTACCTGTTATTACCTCCCCTATATTTGTCAGTTCCCCAGCTCTGTTTCCCGCTTCTGCATTGATTATTTTTTGTCTTTGATTTCTTGTATTCTGACGCTGTTCCTGTCTCATTCCATGTATGTTCCTTATTAAATGTTGGACTCCCCGTACCAGCATCAACTCATGTGACAGAATGCAGAAGAATCGGGGAGTACTGGCACACGAAGAATCGGGGAGTACTGGCATTCCGGTTGGTATGGTGGCATCAGCTCTGGGTCGCCACCGATTTAACCGGGGGTGCCTAGCCAGCTCGTCGGCCTTCCACGCCCTAGCTGGCTCTAGAGGTTTCCTTGCCCCGGTTGGTTTGGATGACGCCTATCCCCACGTCGGGCCTCAGCCTGATCGTCACTTCTTGTTTGCCCAGCCAGTCCAGGAGTTTATTTGTTTTGTTGGTGACGTTGGGGTGGATTCCACCACCAATCAAACCGGGGTTGCCTAAGCCAGCCCATCGGGCTTTCACGCCCTGGCTGGCTCAAGAAGTTTCATTGCCTCGGTTGGCTCGGCGGCTTCCCATGCCACGTCACACTCCACCGGATCTTTGGGCTCCCTCTATGCAGCCGGATCGTCTGGCTTCCATGCTTCAACTGGCTCGCCAGGCTCTCACGTTCCTGCCAGTTCATCGGGTTTCCACGCTCCAACTGGCTTGCCCAGCGCCCATGTCTCGGCCAGTTCGCCCAGGTGGGATGCCGGGTGGCACCCCTAGAGGTGGGGTGGGTACTGTCACGTCTGCTCCTGCTCTCCCCCCCGGCACTTGAGGGAGCCCGGCTGCCCTGCATCACGCACTCCTATCATCCATCACGCACACTTGCCTTCCCTCGTCACGCGCATCAGCGATATTGGACTCACTCATCACCTGTTATTACATCCCCTATAATTGTCAGTTCCCCAGCTCTGTTCCCCGCTTCTGCATTGATTGATTGTTTTTTGTCTTTGTTTTCTTGTATGCTCACGCTGTTCCTGTCTCGTTCCATGTCCGTTCCTTATTAAATGTTTGACTCCCCATACCTGCTACGTCACTCCAGCGTCAACTCATGTGACATTTCAGGTGAAGCTGGTTGAGATAATGCCAAGAGGGTAGCTACTTTGAAGAATCACAAATATAAAAAATACTGGTTACTACAAGCTTCCATTTGTGTTATTTCATAGTTTTGAAGTCTTCACTATTATTCTACAATGTAGAAAATAGTAAAAATAAAGAAAAACCCTTGAATGAGTAGGGCTGTCCAAACTTTTGACTCGTACTCTATGTAAAGAAGTATATCAAACTCTGAGAAACCGTTTAGAATTATTATCACTTGTCAAATATATGTATTTGTGGTACATATCAGATGAACTTGGTGTTGGAGTTCAGAAGGAACTTTTTTTACAGACATGCTTGTTCCCTTTGTGTCACAGTGCCTGGTCAGTGTGACTGTTGAAGTAGGTTACATTTCCCCTCCATTCTAGGGGAGCCTGTTGACAGTGCTGCTCATGTACTGCATTAAAGCTTAAAGCCTACCCAGAGACGGATATGATTACAGCATGGGATATGGGATATGATATAACATGAGACCATGGCAGTTCTTCTCTTTCTTAAGCAGCTCTTATACTCCCCCCGACCCCTCTCTTTCTCTCTCTTTGTATCTTTCTCTGTGAAGTTCTTGGTGACTTCTGTGTCTCTTAGAGGAGTAGGATAGCCTCACTGCATAACAGGATAGATGATTTAGTCATTTGTCACTGAGAACTTTAGTGGAACTTCTCCCTTATTTCTTATCTCTGTGTACACTGTTTCTCAACCTACTTAATATGGTCATGCTTTATCATCATGTTGACATGGTTCAATTCTTGGGCCGACTCTCTTGCTGCTGGTGAGTCTCTGATCCACCTCTACGCAGACGACACCATTCTGTATACTTCTGGCCCTTCTTTGGACACTGTGTTAACAACCCTCCAGGCAAGCTTCAATGCCAGACAACTCTCCTTCCGTGGCCTCCAATTGCTCTTAAATACAAGTAAAACTAAATGCATGCTCTTCAACCGATCGCTACCTGCACCTGCCCGCATGTCCAACATCACTACTCTGGACGGCTCTGACTTAGAATAAGTGGACAACTACAAATACTTAGGTGTCTGGTTAGACTGTAAACTCTCTTTCCAGACCCATATCAAACATCTCCAATCCAAAGTTAAATCTAGAATTGGCTTCCTATTTCGCAACAAAGCATCCTTCACTCATGCTGCCAAACATACCCTTGTAAAACTGACCATCCTACCAATCCTCGACTTCGGCGATATCATTGACAAAATAGCCTCCAATACCCTACTCAACAAATTGGATGCAGTCTATCACAGTGCAATCCGTTTTGTCACCAAAGCCACATATGCTACCCACCATTGCGACCTGTACGCACTCGTTGGCTGGCCCTCGCTTCATACTCATCGCCAAACCCACTGGCTCCATGTCATCTACAAGACCCTGCCAGGTAAAGTCCCCCCTTATCTCAGCTCGCTGGTCACCATAGCATCTCCCACCTGTAGCACACGCTCCAGCAGGTATATCTCTCCAGTCACCCCCAAAACCAATTCTTTCTTTGGCTGCCTCTCCTTCCAGTTCTCTGCTGCCAATGACTGGAACGAACTACAAAATTCTCTGAAACTGGGAACACTTATCTCCCTCACTAGCTTTAAGCACCAACTGTCAGAGCAGCTCACATATTACTGCACCTGTACATAGCCCACCTATAATTTAGCCCAAACAACTACCTCTTTCCCTACTGTATTTAATTAATTAATTATGCTCCTTTGCACCCCGTTATTTTTATTTCTACTTTGCACATTCTTCCACTGCAAATCTACCATTCCAGTGTTTTACTTGCTATATTGTATTTACTTTGCCACCATGGCCTTTTTTTGCCTTTACCTCCCTTATCTCACCTCATTTGCTCACATCATAGACATATAGACTTGTTTCTACTGTATTATTGACTGTATGTTTGTTTTACTCCATGTGTAACTCTGTGTTGTTGTATGTGTCGAACTGCTTTGCTTTATCTTGGCCAGGTCGCAATTGTAAATGAGAACTTGTTCTCAACTTGCCTAACAGGTTAAATAAAGGTGAAATAAAAAAAATAAAAAAATTGTGTCGTCTTTTCTTATGAAGACATCTTGACATAAAGCCTCTATTAATATGTACTTGCATACCTCTATCTAGTTTCTACTTCAATTCAAGTACAAGATGTGAACAGTCGCTAGAGTAACACTTCAGTTTAAGGGGTCCGTAATACATTGTAATTACATATGTAGAGCTAGATACACTGTAACAAGTATTGAAATGGCAATAATTCATAGTTACACTGTACTAACAACATGTAACCGGTGGTAATTGCCGTCTGCAATTACAGAGGTGTCACAACAAATGCTTGTTACCATACATGTCACAATTGTTCAAGTTTCCAATACCATCCGAACACACCATTTTTTAGACTGAACAAAACAAGTTAAAGGTGTAAGCCAATTTTAGTACATTCAATTGATTGAACATGATTTTGAAAGGCACACACCTGTCTATGTAAGGTCCCACAGTTGACAGTGCATGTCAGAGCAAAAACCAAGTCATTAGGTCAAAGGAGGAGCAGATCTGGGAAAGGGTACCAAAACAATTATGCAGCATTGAAGGTCCCCAAGAACATTGGCCTCCATCATATTAAATGGAAGAATTTTGGAACCACCAATACTTTTCCGAGAGCTGGCCGCCTAGCCAAAATGAGCAATCAGGGGAGAAGGCCCTTGGACAGGGAGGTGACCAAGAACCCGATGGTCACTCTGACAGAGCTCCAGAGTTCCTATGTGTAGATGGGACTGCCATCTCTGCAGCACTCCACCAATCAGGCCATTATGGTAGAGTGGCAAGACAGAAACCACTCCTCAGTGAAAGGCACATGACAGCATGATTGGAGTTTGCCAAAAGGCACCTAAAGGACTCTCAGACCATGGAAAACAAGATACTCTGGTCTGATGAAACCAAGATTGAACTCTTTGGCCTGAATGCCAAGTGTCACGTCTGGAGGAAACCTGGCGCCAATCATACGGTGAAGCATGATGTTGACAGCATCATGCTGTGGGGATGTTTTTCAGCTGTAGTGACTGGAAGACTAGTCAGGATCAAGGGAAAGATGAACGCAGCAAAGTACAGAGAGATCATTGATGAAATCCTACTCCAGAGGACTTAGGACCTCAGACTGGGGTGAAGGTTCACCTTCCAACAGGCAATGACCCTAAGCACACCGACAAGACAACGCAGGAGTTGCTTCGGGACAAGTCTCTGAATGTCGTTGAGTGGCCCAGCCAGAGCCCGGACATGAACACGATGGAACATCTCTGGAGAGACCTGAAAATAGCTGTGCAGCGACAGTACCCATTCAACCTGATAGAGTTTGAGAGGATCTGCAGAGAAGAATGGGAGAAACTCTCCAAATACAGGTGTGCCAAGCTTGTGGCATCATAGCCAAGAAGACTCGAGGCTGTAATCACTGCCAAAGGTGCTTCAACAAAGTACTGAGTAAAGGGTCTGAGTACTTATATGTAAATGGAATATATATATTTTTGATATAAATTTGCAAAAATTTCTACAAAATTGTTTTTGTTTTTTCATTATTGGGCATGTGTAGAATAATGGGGGGAAAACTCTTTAAATACATTTTAGAATAAGGCTGTAACTTAACAAAATGTGGAAATGTCAAGGGTCTGAATACTTTCCGAATGCACTGAATATATTTATTCTTAAATTATTTAACAGTGAATTTGACCTGGAAACAAATGGTGGACAGGGATTGACAATGGGTGAATTACATGATTAATGTATTAGGGTTTGGGGCCTGGATCAGAAAACCAGTCAGTATCTGGTGTGACCTCTATTTGCCTCATGCAGGGCAACACATCTCGTTCGCATAGAGTTGATCAGGCTGTTGATTGTGGCCTGTGGAATGTTGTCCCACTCCTCTTCAATGGCTGTGCAAAGTTGTTGAATATTGGTGGGAACTGGAACATGCTGTCGTACACGTCGATCCAGAGCATCCCAAACATGCTTAATTAGTGACATATCTGGTGAGTATGAAGGCCATGGAAGACCTGGGACATTTTTAGCTTCCATGAATTGTGTACAGATCCTTGTGACATGTGGCCTTTCATTCTCGTGCTGAAACATGAGGATATGGCCGCTGATGCATGGCACGAAAATGTGCCTCAGGATTTTGTTTACACAGTATCTCTGTGCATTCAAATTGCCATTGATAAAATTCAAATGAGTTTGTTGTCCACAGCTTTTGCCTGCCCATACCATAACCCCACCACGGGGCACCCTGTTCACAATGTTAACATCAGCAAACTGCCCGCCCACACAACTCCAGACATGTGGTCTGTGGTTGTGAGGCCGATTGGACATACTGTCCAAAAAAAGCTTTTTGTGTGTACGGAACATTTCTGGGATCTTTTATTTCAGCTCATGAAACATGGGAACAACACTTTACATTTTAGTGTTCATTTTAGTTTACAACACTTTGCGTACCTGCAGCCCTCTATAACGGGCCATCCATTATGAGAGCCCTCCCACTTAAGAGCTGTTTGACACCCTCTTTCTTTCTTTCTTTCTTTCTTTCTTTCTTTCTTTCTTTCTTTCTTTCTTTCTTTCTTTCTTTCTTTCTTTCTTTCTTTCTTTCTTTCTTTCTTTCTTTCTTTCTTTCTTTCTTTATTCATTCTTTATCCATCACACTCTCTTTCTCTCCATCCCTCTTTCACTCTGCAGGTCTGTCAGAGCTGACAGAGGCTTGGTGATAGGGTTAGGGCAATTCCTCTGACGCAGCACATTCTGATTTCGTATGCTCATACAGTACAGCAGGACATTAAAAAGATGGATAGGCAAAGTTGATTTCACAAAACAAACACAAAGCAATGTTTATTACAGTACCAATCAAAAGTTTGTACACACCTACTCATTCAAGGGCTTTTCTTTATTTTCCTATTTTCCACATTGTAGAATAATAGTGAAGACATCACAACTATGAAATAACACATATAGAATCATGTAGTAACCAAAAATGTGTTAAACAAATCAAAATATATTTTATATTTGAGATTCTTCAAAGTAGCCACCCTTTGCCTTGCTGACAGCTTTGCACACCCTTGGCATTCTCTCAACCAGCTTCACCTGGAATGCTTTTTCAACAGTCTTGAAGAGTTCCCACATATGCTGAGCACTTGTTGGCTGCTTTTCCTTCCCTCTGCGGTCCAACTCTTCCAAACAATCTCAATTGGGTTGAGGTCAGGTGATTGTGGAGGCCAGGTCGACTGATACAGCTCTCCATCACTCTCCTTCTTGGTAAAATAGCCCTTACACAGCCAGGAGATGTGTTTTGGATAATTGTCCTGTTGAAAATTACTCAAAAAATTACTCAAAGCCAGGGTCGGGAAACTCCAGTCCTCAGAGCCCTGATTGGTGTCACACTTTTTCTCCATCCCTAACAAACACAGCTGATTAATCAAATTGCGTTCTAAACTGAAGATCAGGATTAGGTGATTATTGGAGTCAGGTACTGCATGATTGTGATTACTGCATGATTCCATATATGCGGTTTCATAGTTTTGATGTCTTCACTATAATTCAACAATGTAGAAAATAGTTCAAATAAAGACAAAACCCTTGAATGAGTACGTGTCCAAACTTTTTACTGGTACTGTATATTACAGGCATCAGATGTCCCTGAAAAAGGATGGCTCTACAGAATGGGTCGTTCTGGTATAAATCCGCCTTGTCTATGATGATCAGATTCATCTGACAGGTTCAATGGGAGGAAATAAATCTCTCTTTGCCCAAGCACGACGAGAAGAAAGCCAGACTCACATTTATAACACTTTCGTTTCCCATTGCAATAATGCCCTTTAGAGTAAATTAGCTTCATGTCTCAAATGTGACAAGCAGGTTTCCAGCTGAAGTATTGACTATTCTCTCTTTCATTATTCCATTATTATTCTCAGCGGCTACTGTCCCTGATTCCTGCCAGTGTTCCTGACCATGTCCTTTTTGGGATTGATATTTGATTCTCAGTTCGGACATGTAAAGTTTGTATGTGAAAACTACTTCTAAAACGTATACATTTATCTGTTCCAAAATCACTTCACTCACGCTAAAGGCTGGTGGTAAGCGCATGAGCTGATCAAATACACCGCTGGAACGCTGATTAAGGTGTTTACGTGTCCTAATAATTCAAAACATTGCTCAGAAAAACAGATGTTTTAATTAGTGTATGCTTACTTCGATTTTGACCTGAAGTCGACTAAGATAAGCAGAGTAGGGTGTTTACATGACTATTGCATAATCTTCCTAGTGCCATAATCAGTTTAATAACAAATTATGAATATGCATGTGAACATACTCAATGTGTAATTAATCAGATTTACCACAGGAGAGGTTGCCATGGAAATGATGTGACCATAATAATGTATTTTGGGCCTTGTATGTAGTCTACCCTCCCAAATGTTCATTAGCAGCCCAATGACAATACAGAGGTGAGCTCTACACTGAGTTTACCAAACATTAGGAACACCACCTCTTCACCGCTCACCCTATCCCTCGCTCTCTCTCTCTCTCTCTGAGCTGTGGGAGTTGGTCTGAGAGATGTCATTAATGGAGCCATAATAAAGGAAGTGTTTAGACAGAACCACAGCCAGCTCTCTGAAGGCAATATATTAAATGATGCATCCTAGGGCCACAATCACTATAGATCACACCACCTTCTGAGCTGTATTTATTTTTCATGGAATGTTTATTCTTTGAATGTTTGGATCAATTCCTGAGAAGTCATGGACTAATCTAAAGTCAATGGAAAAATTAAATCTGTTTTGATTCATCTGGGCCCAAGAGGTAATGCATTGCAATACACTGCTCTCCAAGCCTCACATAACATCTAGATTAAGTAAATTCGTTGATGGATTGATGGGTTGAAGGACAGCGGTGAGCTAGATTGAGCCGCTAGACAAATAAAACCACTACTTGGTCATTTTTATTCAAGCATGTCAGAGCACTTATCTGTGTTAATATCTGTTTGTTGTAGATTATTTGATTTATTATATAAATACAGTACCTGATTCTTTCCACATTTTGTTGTGTTACAGTCTGAATTTTAAAATAATTAAATGAAGATTGCCACTGGTCTACACACAATACCCCATAATGTGAAAGTGGAATTATGTTTTTACAAATTTTTACAAATTTAAAAAAAATGAAAAGCTGAAATATCTTCAGTCAATAAGTATTCAACCTATTTGTTATGACAATCCTAAACATGTTTAGAAGTAAAACATTTCTTAACAAGTGACATAATAAGTTTAATGGACACAATCCGTGTGCAATAATAATTTTAACTGTTTAACTGTAACTGTGTGTCCCCCCCACGGGACTGTTGAGCGATTAACATGACGTTTTAAGTAACAAGACCATTTCTCAGGACATAGACATATCTGATATGGGCAGAAGCTTAAATTCTTGTTAATCTAACTGCACTGTCCAATTTACAGTAGCTATTACATTGAAATAATACCATGCTATTGTTTGAGGAGAGTGCACAGTTATGAACTTGAAAAGTTATTAATAAACCAAAAAGGCACATTTGGGCAGTCTTGATACAACATTTTGAACAGAAATGCATTTCAAAGATGATGGAACAAACACAAAAAAACAACAACAAAAAAAGCGCATGTTTTTTTCTTTGTATTATCTTTTACCAGATCTAATGTGTTATATTCACCTCCATTCATTTCACATTTCGACAGACTTCAAAGTGTTTCCTTTCAAATGGTATCAAGAATATGCATATCCATGCATCATGTCCTGAACTACAGGCAGTTAGATTTGGGTATGTCATTTTTGGTGAAAATTGAAAAAAAGGGTCTGATCTCTGTACCCCACACATATATGTAAGGTCCCTAAGTCAGGCAGTGAATTTCAAACACAGATTCAACCACAAAGACCAGGGAGTTTTTCCAATGTCTCACAAAGAGGGACAAATATTGGTAAAAAAAAATCAAAAGCAGACCTTGAATATCCCTTTGATCATGGTAAAATGATTAATTACACTTTGGAGGGTGTTTCAGTACACCCAGTCATGTCAAAGATACAGGGGTCTTTCCTAACTCAGTTGTTTGAGAGGAAGGAAACCACGTAGGGATTTCACCATGAGCCACATGGTGACTTTAAACAGTTATATAGTTTAATGGATGTGCTTGAAGAAAACTGATGATATATCAACAACATTGTAGTAACTCCACAATGTTAACCTAATTAACAGAGAATAAAGAAGCATGAACAGAATAAAGAATATTCCAAAACATGCATCTTGTTTGCAACAAGCACTAAAGTAATGCTGCAAAAAATTTGGCAAAGTGTTATGTTTGGGGAAAATCCAATACAACACATTACTGAGTACTGCTCTCCAAATGTTCAAGCATAGTGTGGCTGCATCATGTTATGGGTATGCTTTTAATAGTTAAGGACTGGGGATGTTATCAGGATAAAAAAATACATGGAATGGAGCACAGGCAAAATTCTAAAGGAAAACGTGGTTCAGTCTGCTTTCCGCTAGACACTGGGAAATTAATTCACCTTTCAACAGGACAATAACCTAAAACACAATGCCAAATCTACACTGGGGTTGCTTATCAAAAAGACAGTGAATTTTCCTGAGTTGCCAAATTACACGTTTTAATTACATCTGCTTGAACATCTATGGCAAGACCTGAAAATGGTTGTCTAGAAATGATCAACAACCAATTTGGCAGAGCTTGAATCATTTTTCAAAGAATAATGGCCAAATGTTGCTGAATCCAGTTGTGGAAAGCTCTGAGAGACTTACCCAGAAAGACTCACAGCTGAAATCACTGCCAAAGAGGTGATTCTAACATGTATTGACTCAGGTTGTTGAATACTTATCTAATTCGTGTTTTATTTTTTATTATGTTTTACAATTGTTAGAATTGTTTTTCCACTTTGACATTACAGCGTATTTTGTGTATATTTTTGAAAAAAATAGTATTATTATAAACATTTTAATCACACTTAGTAACACAACACAATGTGGAAAAAGTCAAGGGGTGTGAATAATTTCTGAAGGCACTCTATATAAGTCTGTAATGTCTGTCTATGTTAATGTTTTAAATGTATGCAAATTGTAAAGTAATTTTTTCAGTCATGTATTTTGTGTTGGACCCCAGGAACCTAATAATATATATTTTTTCAACACTCCTTCGATGCTTCTCTCTACCCTGAGCTTGGTGGAAGGAATTTGACCTTGCCTGAAAGATATTTTTGCCAGGGGAGGAGACCAATATTGTGGGAGGGAGTGTTGTTGCTAGACAGGATGTGCTGTGAGGGCCGAGGATCCACTGCCTGCCACAGGATGCAGCCTGACAGTGGAAGGATGTGGCTCTTAATAAAGCAACAACACACATGATTCATGGGATGCATAATGTTGGTATTTTTTTTTTAAAAGATGGCAGTGGGAGAGATTGTCATACCAGGTTAATTATTTACTGAGACAGTCTGTGGATGGCTGCAACAGTGTGTACACACACACACAAACATGGGCACGAACACAGGCACATACACACACACTCACACACAGACCGTGTTTATCTGGGCCCCACATGGAGCCCCTCCTTGTTCAGTAAGACTCAGCACTATACATTCTAGTACAGGACTGAACTAGACGATGCACAATTAATGAAGTAAAGTTCTAACATTCTGCTTACTGTAGCACAGATTCATTATCTCTGATGCAATAAGGTCAGCTCCAACTACTCTACACTGAGTGTAAAAAACATTAGAAACACCTTCCTAATTTTGAGTTGCACCCTCTCAGAACAACCTCAATTCATCGGGGCATGGACTTTACAAGGTGTCAAAAGCATTGTTGACTCCAATGCTTTCCACTGTTGTGTCATGTTGGAGTGATGTCCTTTGTGTGGTGGACCATTCTTTATACACACGAGAAACTGTTGAGGGTGAAAAATCCAGCAGCATTGCAGTTCTTGCCCGTTCACCCTCTGAATGGCACACATACACAATCCATATCTCAACACTTAAAAATCCTTCTTTAACCTGTCTCCTCCCCTTGATCTACACTGATTGAAGTGGATTTAACAAGTGACATCAACAAGGGATCATATTTTTCACCTGGATTGTCTGTCATGTTCAACCTCTCTTTTGTTGTTCAACCTCTCTTTCATATCGTCTGAGATTCCTAAAGATTGGAAAACGGCCGCGGTCATCCCCCTCTTCAAAGTGGGAGACACTCTAGACCCAAACTGTTACAGACCTATATCCATCCTGCCCTGCCTTTCTAAGGTCTTCGAAAGCCAAGTGAACAAACAGATCACCGACCATTTCGAATCCCACCGAATCTTTTCCGCTATGCAATCCAGTTTCCGAGCTGGTCAGGGGTGCACCTCAGCCATGCTCAAGGTCCTAAACGATATCATATCCGCCATCGATAAAAGACAGTACTGTGCAGCCGTCTTCATCGACCTGGCCAATGCTTTCGACTCTGTCAATCATCGTATTCTTATCGGCAGACTCATCAGCCTTGGTTTCTCTAATTACTGACTTGCCTGGTTCACTACTTCTCAGATAGAGTTCAGTGTGTTGAATTGGAGGGCCTGTTGTCCGGACCTCTGACAGTCTCTATGGGGGTGCCACAGGGTTCAATTCTCGGGCCGACTCCTTTCTCTGTATAAATCAATGATGTTGCTCTTGCTGCTGGTAATTCTCTGATCTACCTCTATGCGCAGGACACCATTCTGTATACATCTGGCCCTTCTTTGGACAAACACATCATCTGCACATCTATCACTCGTGTTAATTGCTAACTTGTAATTACTTTGCCACTTTGGCCTATTTATTGCCTTACCTCCTTACTTCATTTGCACACACTGTATACAGATTTTTCTATTGTGTTATTGACTGTACTTTTGTTCATCCCATTTGTAACTCTGTGTTGTTGTTTTGGTCGCACTGCTTTGCCTTTTCTTGGCCAGGTCGCAGTTGTAAATGAGAACGTATTCTCAACTGGCCTATCTTGTTCATTAAATAAAGGTGAAATAAAATAAGTACATTTAAAAAAAAATGTATGATGCACGCACATTGATGTGGCCAGAAGCTGTGCATTGTTGTGATTCTGAACCGTCAGTTAGCTTGAAACAATGATAAGAAGCTGCCAGGTGGGCAATCAGAGGTAGATTGTTTCAGCTAGTTGTATCTTGTTATTGATACCGTGGATTGTTTTGAGGTGTTTTGACTCATGCCTGTTTTGCCCCATTGTTGCGCACAAGTTGGTTTTGTTTATAACCCATCTATTGGTCGAAAGGAGGTCAAAAGGTTTTCTAAAGATTTGCACAGGAGCTAGATGGAAATAAGAGCCCACTATATCAAGCAAACATTGAGCTGAAATTGCTTTTTCTCTCTATCGTGTATACAGAAGGTCATCATGCTTGATAAGGAACAGCAAAACAAGAAAGTGGACTGCTCATAATGTTGACATTATCATTTTCAATTGCACATATTTGTGACAAATCACAAGAAATTAGGTATAGAAGTGATTTATACGAGGGCCATTTAAAACCAGACCAAAAGCTTAAC
The DNA here is from genome assembly GCF_034236695.1 of Oncorhynchus nerka. NCBI lineage: Eukaryota > Metazoa > Chordata > Actinopteri > Salmoniformes > Salmonidae > Oncorhynchus > Oncorhynchus nerka. The sequence goes on along the minus strand of NC_088420.1, from coordinate 41,659,458 downwards.
TACAAGGAGAGCTTTAGCCAATGGATAAATCTTTTTTTCCCACCGATCTAAAAACAGCCCGGCAGGGCAAGGCAGGCTGCTCTCCCTCTTGTCTGAGACTCCACTGCACTCAGAACAGCTCAGGGGAAAACCCCAGGTAAGGTGTCCACCGAAGTCTGAATCATTGCAACCCTGTGTCCAGTGAGAGCCAAAATAACACGCGGGCCATGGGCCTAAACACACATACATTGCGTGTGGGAGTCTGAACTGCAGAGGTCTGGCACCAGCCATTTCGTTCAAGATTGACATCGAAATTGGACGTCTATCCATGTCCTGAGGACGTTGAGAAATGCCTTTTAAACCAGCCACTAGGGACAACAGTGAGTTCTATTACCATCACGTGGGCTAGGGTTGTGCGTGTTGGGTGTTGTGGACGGTAGTGGCAGATGGACGAAATCCCATGTCTCTGGATCATAACATTGCATGTTTCGATCCCATTTGTGGAGTTTTAGCCTTATCCCAAATCTTAACATTTACATTATCCATTCAGAATTAGTGCGTAAACTGAAGCATTAAATTAAGAAATGGAACAATAAAGAGCAGAAGGGGCAACAAAAACTCTTTGAAATTTGATTTTTGGAGCAACTTCCACATTTTACGTTTAGAGAATGTTGTTGAACGACTAATTCTGCAGTGAGACTGTGAGAGCTTGTTGCTGGCACATCCTGGCTGTGAGTACTCAAACCACTTTCAGCTTTAATCACTCTGCCTTGATGACTCCAGGCATATGTGCCATTTATAGTCTATCCACCCGCTATCTCATCAATATAGTATAGCCTCTAACAATCATGAAGCCATCTACAGAGAAATACCTTTGTCTTACAGAAGTGTCTGTCAGGAATCGTATTGCAGGCATGATACATTCCTATCTTCTTCACTGTGATAGCTGCTGTGTTGTTAGCTTCTTTATACCAAATGGCCGCTGTGGCATTGTCACCCTGGTGGAGATTGCACATTGGTAGTGGATGAGATGAGTTTTCCAACCACCCCCTTTACAATGTAGAAAACTTTGAGAATGGGTCATATCAAATCTATGTTCCTTATCAATGGTGTTTTGATTATAGTCTCAAAGTGTGCCTCCTGTTGCTGGTGTGTCACCAAGGTAATCAATGTAAAACATCCTCCCAGTGTTCTCTAACCTAGCTGAGCTCTCACCTGTCACTTGTCGTTAGGCAGTGGGAGGATGCTCATGGGTTGTGACAGAGCATGATTTGATTGGAATAACACTTGTGAAAACTGAGAACCCCCGCTCTGTTCGTCTGGAGGGACATGGACCCACAGCCTTGTTAGTTAGATTCAATATGGCTCGTAATTAGAGAGGGTAAAATTTAAACAAAATGTCCACAGTTTTGTGTGACTAGGAGCGCATTGTCACTGTGATGCTAATTTCTTGTTTCTAAGAGATGATGACAGTGCACTTGATTTATTCTCCCACATACACAGACTGTGGTGATCCAAGCCATTTTAAGAAAGTTTGAAAGTTTCTTCAAGTGCAGCAAAACCCATCAAGCACTATGACGATACTTGCTCTAATGATGACCGACCACAGGAAAGGAAGACCCATAGTTACATCTGCTGCAGAGGATACAGACATTAGTGTCAAATACACCTCAGATTGCAGCCCAAATAAATGCTTCACAGAGTTCAGGTAACAGACACATCTCAACATCAACTGTTCGGAGGACACAGCTTGAATCAGGCCTTCATGGTCAAATTGCTGCAAAGAATCCACTACTAAAGCACACCAATAATAAGAAGAGATTTGCTTGGGCCAAGAAACACAAGCAATGGCATTAGACCCATGAAAATCTGTCCTTTAGTCCAAATTTGAGATTTTTGGTTCCAACCGTCGTGTGTTAGATGCAGAGTTCAAATCAAATCAAATTTTATTTGTCACATACACATG